>NC_080164.1:147278961-147480919 GCF_950295315.1 Erinaceus europaeus
GGGAAGTGTAATAGGATGTAGGTGAGGAGGGTATCTAGGTCTAAGTAGGAACTATTTCACTAGGTACTTTATAGTGTCCTTTTAGGTCTTTCTACTTGCTTGCTTCATTTATTGATTCACTGCAAACTATTGTGCACTTTTGCTTTCAGGTATATATTTTGCCCTAATTTATGGTTTCATATGTACGTTTGCCCTATCTCATGGGACCTGGTCTATATCTAGGTTTTGGGGCTTTGTTAGGAAGTGAACCACCTGAAATGGAATTAAGGAATCCTGTGAGAAAGGAAAGGTCTCACCTGAGTAATGAGGCTAAAGGGTTGATATTCCATGCCTGACGTCTCTGGACACAGTCCGAAGTGAAGCATGCCGAGGTGGTTCTCGTTGCATTGATTAGGTTGGGATTGCCAGATGTAATATCAGTTGGTATGAATTGAGAGAAGTATGCAGGAAAGTGATCTCCACCTTACAGGTTCCAGGACTGGGGGAAATATGGGCTTTATGGAGGAAGCAGGAGGTTCCTGCTGTCTTAGGGTTAAAGAAGGCAATAGATAGTTATTGCTATAATAAAATTATTTGGCAATTGGGTTAACTTTGAAAATCCCTTTGTTAGTATTTGTTGTATCATACACGCTCTCACCATAATTTATGTCCTTTGGTGTTATTTACATAATAACTGTATCTTACAAAGTAATGCCACAGTTGCTTTTGTTCTCCCTGGTCTAAGCTTTTAGGAGGGTCAGCATTTCATTTCAAAGAACAAGTCACGGTTAGAAATGTATTAACAATTTGAGCCCACTGTTAAAATTCAGTCTGATTACCAATTTGAAGTCTTAAGTGCTTAGATTGAAGGAACATGTACTTAGCCTCTGGTCTGTGCATTAATAAGTTTGAGACATTCTAGCAAAATTTCCCCTCTTATATTAATTAAATAGTGATTTATGAGACTACAAGTTAATAGAAGTGTACATCAACATCATTCCCACTACCAAAGGACTGTGTCCCATCCCCCTCCCCTCCCAACCCCTCCCATCCCCTCCCCCCCAGTGAAGCTGAACATCTACTCTCACCCTCCACCCAGAGATTTTTACTTTGGTGCCATATTCTATCTTTTTTTTTTTTTTTTTTGCCTTCAGGGTTATCGCTGGGGCTCTGCGCCTGCACCACGAATCCACTGCTCCTGGAGGGCATTTTTTCCCCATTTTTTTTGTTGCTTTTGTTGCTAAAGCCTTGTTGTCATTATTGTTATTGTTGCCATTGATGTTATTGGATAGGACAGAGAGAAATCGAGAGAAGAAGGGAAGTAGAGAGGGGGAAAGTAAGATAGACACCTTCGGACCTGCTTCACCACCTGTGAAGTGACCCCTCCCCCCTCACCCCGCAGGTGGGGAGCCGGGGGCTCTAACTGGGATCCTTACTCTAGTCCTTGAGCTCTGTGCCATGTGTGCTTAACCTGCTGTGCTACTGCCTGACACCCCCATCCCCCCCTTTTTTTTTTTTACCAGAGAGGTGAACCTCTGGGCTTCTAGTGAGAACGGGGTTTGAACCTGAAGCCCTTCTGTCTCAGAGGCTATGTGCAGAGCCACTTTAATAGGTCAGCACTCTGAGAAAATAATTTCTATATCTTAGTTATATCTTAGGGAATTTATTAAGTATACTCTAGTCCTTTCTGATCTGGTGGGAGTGGGAGGAAGTGTGCTTCTTCCCCACTAGATAATACCAAACCTGTTTGATCTCTAGATTAGAATGTGCTATACAGACAGACCTCTGGCAAAGTTTAATGTCTAAATTAAACACAGTAAGACATTAGTAAGCAGCAATAGGTAATAATGAAATATAGCAATTGTAGCAATGTTATGGAAATGTGGTCATTGTTTCTTTCAAAATACTTGATTATGTGTAATGTTTCCAGACCACAGTTGACAGAGGGTAACTGAAACCACAGAAAGTGAAACTCTGGATAAGGGGCGACTACTGCGAACATGGCTTTTTTTTTTTTTTTAATTCACTCATATGTCATGCACCAAAGCCTTCCTCAGCACATATAAGCAGTTTCTGTTGCTTTATATGAGTATTTCTTCATTATGAAGTGGAAGGCATATGAACCACCTTAGTGATCTTTTGGACACAACCTATCATGGATGTTGATTTTTTTTTTAACTGATAAGTGATTACTATAAAGAAAGAAATTTTTTAAAATTAAGCAGATTGAAGGAGGAAACAGTAACAAAATTTTGTTTTATGGAAATGACATGCCACATAATTATAGTCACTTGTTATATTTTTGGGATTTAGAATAAAAAGTCTTAAAATAATTGAAAATTTACAGTAAAATGACAAGTAATAAAATATAGATTATTATTCAAAAATTTTAGAAATCTATTAATTTCTTAGAATTATTAACTTTTTAAATATTTATTTTAAAAATAATTTTCTTTTTTTTTACTTTAAAAATTTTTATTTATTTTATTTTTGAGAGAGATGCAGACAGAGAGACACACACAGAGAAACACCAGAGCACTGCTCAGCTCTGGCTTATGGTGGTGTGGGGGATTGAATTTGGGATTTAGGAGCCTCAACTTGAGAGTCTGTTTGCATAACCATTATGCTGTCTCCCCCACCCCTATTTAAATATTTATCAACAGTATTTCAAGTTAGATTTTAAATACTAGATCTTAATGAATCATAACCAAGTTCTATGAATCTCCTGCTCTCCATTACTGCCTATTGCATCTTGAAACTCTGTTCTTTAGGTGGATTAGGTACCCTACCTGGGTCTTATTCTTTCATTAACAGAGCTGTAAAAAGGATATCAAAAACCTGTAGCCCTTTTATTCTCAATGGGACCAAGCTAAAACTCTTAATTTGTATTACAAGGTATTCGATGTAACTGTCCCCTTGTCCTCTTTCTCTTTCCTTCACCCTCACTGGTATCTGTCTTATACCTGCAGTTGGTATTTTACTTTGTACCTTTGCTAATATTACAAATCTACTTAGAATGACACAGTCCTCTGCTTCTCTGCTATAATTCATCTTTCAACCCATTATCCATCTGATCTATAAAAAATATGTTGAATGTCTGATAAATACTTCTTTTTTGTCATCTCTGGAGATTTCACTGTGCTAGGCCAACTTTCGAAGAGAGAGGGAGGGAGAGGGAGAGAGAAAGGGTGAGGGAAAGAGAAAGGGAGAGAGAGAGGGACAGAGAGGGAGGGGGAGGGAGAGAGAGAGGGGGAGGGAGAGAGAGAGGGAGGGGGAGGGAAAGAGAGAGGGAGAGAAAGGGAGGGGGAGGGAGAGGGAGAGAGAGAGGGAGAGAAAGAGAGAGAGATAGAGGGAGGGAGAGAGAGGGGGAGAGAGAGATAGGGAGGGAGAGAGAGATAGAGAGAGAGGGAGAGATAGAGAGGGAGAGAGAGAGGGAGAGAGAGATAGAAAGGGAGGGAGAGAGAGATAGAGAGAGGGAGAGATAGAGAGGGAGAGAGAGGGAGAGAGAGATAGAAAGGGAGGGAGAGAGAGATAGAGAGAGAGGGAGAGATAGAGAGGGAGAGAGAGGGAGAGAGAGATAGAGAGAGATAGAGAGAGAGAGGGAGAGAGAAAGGGAGGGGGAGAGAGATAGAGGGAGAGAGAGATAGAGAGGGAGGGAGAGAGAGAGGGAGAGATAGAGAGGGATAGAGAGAGAGGGAGGGAGAGAGAGAGAGAGGGAGAGAGAGAGAGAGAAAGCAAAACTTCACAACACTGAACCTTGCCTCTGTGGTGGGGACCAGGTTTGAAGCTGGGTCATGTTCATTATAACACAGGTGAGCTGTCTCGCCAGCCCAACATTTAACTTTTCTGACTTATCTCAGTATCCAACTTTAAAGAGTTTCCTGTGTTTCTCCCTCCAGAGATAGAATATCCCACCCACCTCAGCCCCCTATACCCTGTGCATGTATTTTTTTTAACATTTTCTTTTAAAATTAATTAATTTTTTGATTAATAGTGGTTTGCAAGATTATAAACTTATGGGGATATAGTTCCACATCATATCACTACCAAAGTTCTATGTCTTGTCCCACCCCAGCTAACTTCAATAGTTTTCACAAAGTCTTAGAGACAGTTTGTTTTGCCGCTGCTGCTCTTCCTCCTCTGCCTTCTCCTTTTTCTTCACAAGTTCATGTATTTCAATGACCTATATTTCATGAATTGAATTCTTGTGCATATTTTTATTGTAGTGTCTTGGCTTCCTGATTTTATGTATCCAGTCCCCATTGAGCTTTCCACTCTGAGGGCAAGGCTCATGACTTGCTGATCTTTGTGTTTCTGAGGGCCTAGTGCAGGCACGTATTTGGCTCATGTTGTGTGACTAAATGGACCAAAGGGAGAGATAGGGAGACTTCAGCCCTTGGATTCATATACGGTAGGTTTATCCTTAATGTTAACCATAAGTCATAGCAGTGAGAAAAGTTGTCACATTGCTAATAAAAAGAATGAAGATTTGAGCCTTGATATTCTGACTCTTAAGTATGTCACTGTTCCCTTACTACCATAGATGCCTCCCATATCATCTTATTTTGGTTGAACTGAAATCACAAATTATGTAATGAGATGATTAAAAAGAAATAATTAAATGTATGACATGAGTTTCTCAAGCACCCCGAGCAATGCTTTATGTTTCTTTTCTTTTTTTCTTTTTTTTAAATCAGAGCACTGCTCAGCTCTGGCTTATGGTGGTGCGGGGGATTGAACCTGGGACCTGGGAGCCTCAGGCATGAGAATCTGTTTATATAAACATTGTTTATTTATATATTTCTATAGGGTCTTTGATATTTCTATAGCGTCTTCTGGACCACATAAGTTTGCTTGCTTAACTATCCCCAACAAACCTGGTATAAGAGCCTGCTAATGAAGCCCGGCAGTGGCACACCTGGTAGAGCACATATATTACCATGTATGAGGATCTAGGTTCAAGTCTCTAGTCCCCAACTGCAAGGGGGAAGCTTCATGAGTGGTGCAACAAGTGTGTCTCTTTCCTTTCTATTTCTCTGTGTCTATCAAAAAAGGGAAATATATGGCTTCTAGGAGCAATGGAGTCATTGTGAAAGTATTGAACTTTGGGAGTCAGGCGGTGGCGCAGTGGGTTAAGCGCAAGTGGCGCAAAGCGCAGGGACTGGAGTAAGGATCCCGGTTCGAGTCCCCGGCTCCCTACCTGCAGGGGAGTCGCAATAACTGTGATAACAAAACAAACAGACACCACTAAGATTTTTTTTTTCCTCCAGGGTTATTGCTGGGCTCAGTGCCTGCACCATGAATCCACCGCTCCTGGAGGCCATTTCCCCCCCCTTTTGTTGCTCTTGTTGTTGTAGCCTCGTTGTGGTTGTTGTTATTATTGCCATTGTTGATGTTGTTCATTGTTGGATAGGACAGAGAGAAATGGGGAGAGGAGGGGAAGACAGAGAGAGAGGGGAGAGAAAGATAGACACCTGCAGACCTGCTTCACCGACCACCACTAAGATTTTTTACTGACCTGATGTTTCTTTCTTAGGTGTATTAGACTAAGTGAACTTCCCCCACTCCCAACTTTATGGAATCCATAACTTTACAGGGTCCCTTTAATCCCTTCTTAAAGATTTAGATCTTTTAGTACTTAGGATTCTGGAGAGTGGGTGTAGAGTGGAAAAATAATTTCTTTCCTACAGGGTAATTGGAAACTTTTGCATTGGATTTTACAAGTTACCAGACAACTCACCCAGCCTGTAAGAAGTTGCAGTAGCCTTAAATATTCGATCGGCCACACATAGTTTGTATACCAGAGAATTTTTTCTTAGCTCTAACGTTTACAACTATATTCTCATTTGAAAACTCATTTTCTTATTGACAGTTGGATTTCCCTGTTTCTCGAATAAGGTACTATTGCCTTCCTGTTTTGTGTCTCAATTTCCTTTATTAGGGTTCTTCCACTCCTGATATATATCTTTCTTCTATTTTAATGTACTGGATCTGACCTTCATCACTTAAAACAGAGCCAAGATGCAGGTCTGAATCACAGAGTCTTATTTGTCTACTTAACATGCCTAATTATGGTCTGCTTTAATTTAAGATAAATTTTCATAATTTGTTTTTACTCTAGGAAGCAGAAATCTGTTTTGTCCCAAGTACTGTTGATATAGTACTACTATCTAATCTGGGGTATTTAGTCAAATTTCATTCCAGTGGTTTTTTTATAACTGTTTCTCACCTCTGCTACCTTGCCCAAGTCTAGAATCAAATCTCTGATCACATGTTTGTAAATGATTAGCAAATCACAAATAAAATAAATCAGTGTTTTTATTCAAAGAGAGTACTACTTAGTGTATTTTATTTATAAGACATAGCACTGAACAATTTTTAGTGGTATCATCAAGTCAAATTTCCAACAGGTTTATTTAGCTGTCTTCCCACTGAATATATTCAGAAGTCCGTCTGCTATGCATTGAAGACAATTACAAAAAAGAAGAATTCTCAGACTCTTTCAGAAATGGCATTACAGTGAAAATAAACCCAACTTTTCTTCCCACCTTTCTCTCCCTACTTACTTTGAAAGATAAGGCATTTTGGTGCATCTCATCAACAAGGTGTCACTTCAAAGAAGGCTCCTGACTTGGTTGTCCCCCAGTTTCTACTCTTGGGAAATAGATAATGAACAAACCTATTAGCTTTCTACAGATACATTTTAGGAAGATGATCAGAAGACCAGAGCATTTCAAATTTATGCAAAACTAGCTTTTCTGAAATCTAGCTAATGTAAAACTGAAAAACAGAAGGCAACTTTGTAATCCTACAGATGTGACCACCACCCTATTATGCCTGAAAACCCAAGTCTCAGTGAAATTGAATCTCAACTAATCCAGAAAAGCCTGGATAAAAGCAAACAACAGTATCACACATGGGTGAAAACTCCAGATCTTAGTAGGCCCCCTTCCCATTACAACAAATGCAGTATTAAAAAAAAAAAAAGTCTGCAATATGGACCCATACAAGTAGAGTTGCTTTCTTTCTTAAAAAGGGCAAATATATAAAAATATAGATTGTTATAGAAATAATAGTCAACCCATATCTGTGACCTGAGGAGAACAACTACAGTTTCCAAAGGTGAGAATGAGATCACAGAACTCTAGTGGTGGGAATGGTGTGGAATTATACCCCTGTTATCTTATGGTTTTGTAAATCAATATTAAATCACTAAAAGAGGGGGGCAGGTGGTGTATACCTGGTTAAGCACACAGATTACAGTGTGCAAGGGCCCGGGTTTAAGCCCCTGGTCCCCACGTGTAGGGCTAAAGCTTCATGAGTAGTGAGACATTGCTGCAGGTATCTCTCTATCTCTTTCCTCTCAATTTCTTCCTGTCTCTATCCAATAATAGATAAATAAAATAAAACAAATAAATAAATTAGAAAGAATCTCACTTGTATATGGTGCTAGAGAACAAATCCAGGACCTTACACATACTGAGGCCATCCCCCCTGGTTCATTTTTTAACAATTTATAATTTGGGGGACCAAGAAGATTACTCACCAGTTTAGCACTAGTAGCATGTGTACTCCTTTCACATGGTAATGTGCACACTCTACTGGGTGCACTGCCAAGCCCCAGCTCCCCTCTCACCACTTGTCCACTGGGCTTTTAAGTCTGAGATCCCAGGTTCACTCCTCAGCACCACCATATGCCAGAGCTGAACAGCGATTCGGTCTCTCTTGCCTATTTCTAATTCATAAAATAAATAAAAGTGTATTAAAAATATCCTCATGTTAATTGAGATGGGTCAAAAAAAAAAAGACTGTTACTGTGGTCCGGGAGGTGGCACATTGGGTAAAGCATTAGACTCTCATGCATGAGGTCCTGAGTTCAATCCCTGGTAGCACATGTACCAGAATGATGTACGGCTCTTTCTCTCTCCTCCTATCTTTCTCATTAATAATTAAATAAAATCTTTAAAAAAAAAAGAAAAAGACATACTGATCTCACTTATATCTGGAACTTAAGAAACAAGGGCAGAAAGGGAAAACACAAAATGAAATTTGGACTGGGTGTGGTGATTGCACTAATGCAAAGGACTCGAGGGGAAGTAGTGGGAGGGAGGGGACGGCACAGGTGTTAGGATCCCGGTGCAGGGTGGTAGAAAAGGATCTAAGTTGGGGTTGAGAGTGTTGCAGACACCCATCATGGATCTGGAGATAAGAAATTGTACCTGTGTGTCAGCAACTATACTGTAGACTACTAACTCCCCAATAAAATGATTAAAAAAGATAAAACTCTGTAGTTTTAGAGAATGAGAGAAAGAGTGACAGAAGAAGACAAAGAAAGAGGGCAATAGCATGGTACCATTCAACCCTCCATGGAGCTCCTCTGCCATGTGGTTCTAACCCTTTTAGAAGGAACACCAAGAGACTGTTCAGACTTCTTTGATTCAAAATACTCATCGCTTTGTCTCTCCAGTTTTGTTCCTGCTATTGCTAACAATTTTTCCCTCTATCAAAGTCCCATCTCAAGTCCTTTTACATGAACAGCCTCTCTGACTGTAAATCACTTGCTCTTTCAGCTTATATATGTTGTTATTGTTGCATTTGCTTCCTCATCAACTACATAATCTTCTCCTCGAAGGTAAAAGTTATCACTTCATCGTTTAAACATATCACACACTTCCTTGCAACCCTCAGACTCTCAAAAAAGGTCTTTGTTGGGAGTCAGGCGGTAGCACAGCGGGTTAAGCACATGTGGAGCATAGCGCAAGGACCGGCGTAAGGATCCTGATTCGAGGCCCTGGTTCCCACCTGCAGGGGAGTCGCTTCACAGGTGGTGAAGTAGGTCTGCAGGTATCTATCTTTCTCTCCCCCTTTCTGTCTTCCCCTCCTCTCTCCATTTCTCTCTGTCCTATCCAACAATGATGACATCAACAATAACTACAACAATAAAACAACAAGGGCAACAAAAGGGAATAAATAAGTATATAAAAAAGGTCTTTGTTGACTACAAACATGACAACCAATCAGTAGTTCAAGTAAGCTGCAGCATCTTTGCAGACATCAGGATAGTTGTGTCCTTTGCAATTTTGCTCCGTTTTATTTTTTGAAGAGAGTCATTATTTAAACCCAGAAGCAAAACTATTTGACTTTAGTACTTACTAGTATTAATCTTTTCCAAAAACTCAAATGTAGATATTATTATAAGATCTACAATCTAAGAAACTGAAACAATATTTGGGTTGTTTCAAAAACTGTTTTGGACATGGAGGAATGAAAAGATGAATGATTCAGGGGCAGAGATATAACTCATTAGGTAGAAAATATACCTTACTGAGCACTAGACCTTGAGTTTGTTGTCTGGCACTGAATGCAGCCAACATGGACAGCACCAGCTCCCTGGATGTTGAAGCAGTGCTTTGGTGTTTATCCCTGTCTCTCTATGTCTCTTCCTCTCTCCTACCACCTGTCTATCTAGAAAAAGTTAACTCAATACTATCACACATGTGAAAGGCTCTTAGTTCATTCCTGCCTTTTAAAAAAGGCTGAATAAATCTGACCTCCTTAAGCTTACAGTTTGATTTAAAAGCAACTCTACTTGTATGGGTCCATATTGCAGACTTTTTTTTTTTTTTTTTTAATACTGTATTTGTTGTAATGGGAAGGGGGCCTACTAAGATCTGGAGTTTTCACCCATGTGTGATACTGTTGTTTGCTTTTATCCAGGCTTTTCTGGATTAGTTGAGATTCAATTTCACTGAGACTTGGGTTTTCAGGCATAATAGGGTGGTGGTCACATCTGTAGGATTACAAAGTTGCCTTCTGTTTTTCAGTTTTACATTGGCTAGATTTCAGAAAAGCTAGTTTTGCATAAATTTGAAATGCTCTGGTCTTCTGATCATCTTCCATAAAATGTATCTGTAGAAAGCTTACAGATCTGTTCATTATCTATTTCCCAAGAGTAGAAACTGAGGGACAACCAGGAGCTTTCTTTGAAGTGACACCTCGTTGATGAGATGCACCAAAATGTCTTATCTTTCTAGCTAGTCTGCTATCTGTTAAACCACATTGTGCTACTTCCCTCAAAGGGGGACTTCCTTAAACAGTGACTTCACTGACCATCTCTATATATGCATTTCCTTCCTCCTTTGGCTATATGCATCAGAGCTGTTAAAGGGTGCTCTTGATTTTTGTTTGTTTTTCCCCTATACCCTTGTGCAGTAATGGAAGCTCTATATATTTGAGTAAAATAGTTATATAGAAAAGAGAGACTTCTAGAGGAAACCAATGTTTCTGTGACTGATTATATGAATAGTTGACAAGGGTTATAATAGGTACTTTTAAGAGCCTTAAAGTAAGTTTTACTAAGTAGTCCATTTCATAAATACGCTAACTGCTTTACTGAAGAGAAAACTCATAGCTCAGTTAAATATGAGCCTTCACATTAACAGCTCACCCTAATTATAGAAAACAGAGTCACAGTTGGAAAGGATCTCACTATAGCTACTATAGTATTTTAATAAGTTTGACACATTTACACTTATATATTTATTTAATTTTTATATTCTTTGTTAATGAGAGAGATAAAGGGAGAAAGATACACAGAGACCAGAACACTGCTCAGCTCTGGCCTATGGTGGTGCTGGGGACTTAACCTGGGACCTTTGATGTCTCAGGCATGAAATTCTTTTTGCATAACCATTATGCTGTCTTCCCCAGCCCTGTATTTATTTATTTTTAGTGCAGAGCCAGGGAGTGAACCCAGGGCTTTTCTCATGCATATAGCACTGCCTAGTGACCTCTCCAGTACAATTTTCTCATTTTTTTTTAATTTTTAGAGAGAAATATTGTTCTACCAACCATGTAATTGTCCAGTGAACTATCTCCTATCCCCTAGGCCCTTTTTAAAAATGATAAAAGCGGGAATTGGGCGGCAGCTCAGCGGGTTAAGCGCATGTGGCATGAAGCACAAGGACCAGTATAAGGACCCCAGGTTCGAGGCTCTGGCTCCCCACCTTCAGGGGAGTTGCTTCACAGGCGGTGAAGCAGGTCTGCAGGTGTTTATCTTTCTCACCCCATCTCTGTCTTCCCCTCCTCTCTCCATTTCTCTCTGTCCTATCTAACAATGACGACATCAATAACAACAACAGTAGTAACTATAACAATAAAAAACAACAAAAACAACAAGAGGGAAAATAAATAAACATTAAACAATTAAAAAAATAATAAAGCAAGATGATTTTTAGGTTACCTCAGTTCCTGACTAGAATTGATTGTGGTACAATATGAAACGGATGGTAGAGATTTGAATTTTGTTTGAAAAGGAGAGTGGTTTGGCACTAAAGATCAAATGTCTAATTAAAAACTATTTTTAAAAATAGAGTCAATCCTTTATCTTCAGACATCATATTTAATCACTTTCTAAGGATCAACATTATAACTGAAATATCTGCTGGAAACAAAACCAACCAGCACCCACCAGAAAAGACAGTATGTTTCTTGAGGTTCTAGTGTCAGTTTATCAGCAGTTTTCTGTTCCTTCTTAGTAATAGGGAATTTCAGTTGTGCCCAAGGTGCCATCTCTGAGTTAATAGAATTTCTGTGAGTTAGAGAGTGAATGACCAAATCTGTGCACTCTGGAGCCAGATTATTTGGATTCAGATCCTAAACTTCACACTCATTAGCTATGTGACCTTGGCCAAACTGCTTAAATCTCTCTGTGCTTCATTTTCTTTATCTTTTAACTGGGACAAATAAGAGTACCTCCTTCATAGGTTTTTGTGAGGAGTAAATGGATCACTATGTATAAAGCAGTTAGGACAGCCCCTGGCGTTTGATTAAGTGCCATTATTAAGTATTAACAGTTGTGCTATTCTTTTTTTTTTTTTTTTTTCCTCCTCCAGGGTTATTGCTGGGCTCGGTGCCTGCACCATGAATCCACCACTCCTGGAGGCCGTTTTTTTTTTTTCCCCTTTTGTTGCCCTTGTTGTAGCTTCGTTGTGGTTATTATTATTGCCCTTGTTGACGCAATTCGTTGTTGGATAGGACAGAGAGAAATGGAGAGAGGAGGGGAAGACAGAGAAGGGGAGAGAAAGATAGACACCTGCAGACCTGCTTCACCGCCTGTGAAGAGATTCCTCTGCAGGTGGGGAGCCGGGGGCTCGAACCGGGATCCTTACGCCGGTCCCTGCGCTTAGCGCCACATGCGCTTAACCCACTGCGCCACCGCCCGACCCCCAACAGTTGTGCTATTCTTATACCCATGAAGTAGATTGCATTATCTTCTGCTCATTTCATTTTGTATCCTGTTTCAGAGTTTCTGTTTTTGCATCCATTTTTTTCCCAGGCAAAGACATTTTTGCAACAGGTATAGCCATGTTGTTTTAGTGAGTCACTAATCAAAGTCATTCACTCTTTAAATTGCTCTCTGTCATCCAGCGAGGTCCGAGTAACTGGTGGAAATGTGTACTTCTGGGTTTGGCTCTTGCGCATTCTTCGCATCGCTGACCCTGTGCTAGTGGAGTCCCTTTGGGCACACCTGCTCTGTGTGTTTCTCTGGTGTTTGTCTATGAGGCCTTGGTAGGGTGCTCTTGTGGTGAACATGGTACAGCTTCAGCTTTCCACGCCTATGACATCAGAGGCAAATTTACTGTGACAGTTTTGAAAGTAAGTGTTGAGTCTTTGCCACAGTTCTTTTAAGGGTCACTCAAAATACCTTTTTTTTGGTAAAATATGTGTGTATTATGTAAATCTTATAGGTATGATTTAACACTTAAATAAAGGAGCAGCTTTTCTCCAAACTGTGTACACCATTCAGTTTAGATAAGCCCTACAGAACACAAGAGCCTTGATTTTTTTTTTTTTTCTGATATCTTGACATCATCTACAAATTCTGCCATTAAAAACCCTCAAGCAAGGGAGTCGAGCGGTAGCACAGCGGGTTAAGCTCAGGTGGCGCCAAGTGCAAGGATGGGCTCAAGGATCCCAGTTCGAGCCCCAGCTCCCACCTGCAGGGGATTCGCTTCACAGGTGGT
This sequence comes from Erinaceus europaeus, assembly GCF_950295315.1. Lineage (NCBI taxonomy): Eukaryota > Metazoa > Chordata > Mammalia > Eulipotyphla > Erinaceidae > Erinaceus > Erinaceus europaeus. The sequence goes on from NC_080164.1 coordinate 147,291,966, forward strand.
GAAGCAGGTCTGAAGGTGTTTGCCTTTCTCTCCTCCTCTGTCTTCCCCTCCTCTCTCCATTTTCTCTCTGTCCTATCCAACAACGATGACAGCAATAATAACTACAACAATAAAACAACAAGAGCAACAAAAGGGAATAAATAAAGAAATATTAAAAAAAAAACCCTCAAGCAGGGGCCAGTGACAACTTACCTGGTAGATCACACACTTTATCATGTACAAGGAACCAGGTTCAAGTCCCCTCTCCGTACTTGCAGGAGGAAGGCTTTATGAGTGGTAGAGCAGTGCTGCAAATGTACTTCTTCTCTCTCTCCACTCTGTATCTCTGTCTCTTACCCTTTATTCAAAAAGGCAGAGGGGAGGGGGAAAGGACAACTGGGAGCAATGAAGTCATCTAGGCATTGAGTTTCAAAGATAACCCTTGTGGCAAAAAAATAAACAAAAACCCAGACAAACCATCTCCACCCTAAAACAGTTCAAAATAAACAAAGTAGCACATTTATAAGTGATTTTTGGTCTTCAAAGTCTTCCTTTTAAGAACATGCTTTCAAGTTTTTGATTTTTATAAATCTGTCTGAAACACCTAGCATTCTGTGCTACTTCTAAATACTACTGAACTGCTTTCTAATTGCTAATACTTTCTAAAGTGGCATAAAGTCACAACTTTAATGTATTTATTTAATGAGAGATACATAGATAGATAGATAGACAGACAGACAGACAGACAGATAGGACACCAGAGCAGCACTCCATTATATGTGGTGCTAGAGACTGAACTCAGGGCCTCACTGATTACAAGAGTTGTACTCTTATCACTAGCCTACCTCCTGACCACAGGGCCCAATTTCCTATTAAAAGAATATTTTCATGGAACTATACCCCTGTAATCTTATGATCTTGTAAACCATTATTAAATAACTAATAAAAATTAATTAAAAGAAAAAAAGGCCATTTTCTATTAGTTCAACAATATTATAATAAGGAAATTATATATATCATAACTTATGCACTTACTAATGGTGTATATATAATAGGTTTTTAGGACATATGTTACATATAATTTAAAATCCTAAACAGGGTAGGGTTAACTTTTTCTTTCCTGAGAAGGTTATAAACTCTGTATACTGGAGGGAGATATTATTGCTGGGAGAGAGTGAAGGACTATACATAACATTTAGCTTTCTAAATTGACTAAAATAGAACATTTAGAAATAGAGGCACTTAGATTTATGATTCATAGCTACTATTAAGTGGTGAGGAAATAAGATGCAGACCCAGTTAAGTATTCATAGCAGTATAATTCAAGATAGCACAAAATCTGGGACCAATTTAAGTGGGCAAATAAACTGTAGAATATTGGGTAATTAATTATAGCAAAAAGAAGTGAACTACGGATACATGTAGCAACAGACTAATGTTAAAATCATCATAAATGAAAGAAGCCATATGCAGATGGTTACATGCTTTATGATGAAATGATAGGACCTTTGTGAATTGCCATTTAGAAGATTCAAAATGTAGTTCTAACTCTTGCTAAGTCAATGTGACCTTGGAGAGAGCATTTATGTAGTTATTGCTTCAGTTTCGACCCTAAAATGAGGAAGTTGGACTGTATGATCACCAGAAATCCATTCATGGCCAAATATAGTTCTTAGACCTTAAAACAGTCATTAAACATCCATGCATATTGGCAGGGGTTTTTGGATCTGAGGAATAGAAGAGAATTCTGCCAGACTCCAGGCCTGCCCCGACTTGGGCCTTTCCTAATCTCAACCCTCAGCCACACCTGTCTCTGGGGGCCAGGTTTTGGTGTGTTGGTACTAGTATTGTTCTGTATTTAAAATAAAAAATATTTTATTTATTTTATTGAAAAATACATGGAGAGAGAGATACAGAGAGGGAGAAGAAAGAAAGATACAGGGAGGGGAGGAGAGAGGGAGAATACAGAGTAGTTCTTGTCTCTTGTTTATGGTGGTGCTGGTGACTGAATCTGGGATCTCAGAGCCTAAGGCATGAAAATCTTTCTACATACTGTTATGCTACCTTTCTCGCCCTTTCTCTGTATTTCTAACCTGCAGTTTTCTGGTTGCAAAGAAGATGGATAGGTTTACATATGTTCATTGTCCATTGGCATTTACTCTGTTGAAATACTCATTATATATTATTCCCTTTCAGATTTTCTATTTCTTATTTAGCTTTAATATATATATATATATATATATATATATATATATATATATATATATATATAGTATGGGGGCAGGGGAGACAACTTACTGCTTATGCAAAAGACCTTCGTGCCTGAGGTTCTGAGGTCCATCCCTGGTACTACCATAAGTCAGAGTTAAATGGTAGTCTCTCTGTATCTGTCTTTATTAAAGTAAGTTAATATAATATTTAATGCATATAATACATATTCTGAATAAATATTTCTACGTATATATAATGTATATTCTGAATCAAACCCATTATAGACATGTTTTACAAATACTTGTTTGTATTTTAATTCTCCTAATGATTAACTTTTTTCTTATTGTGATATAGTACACATAATATTAAGATTTACCATTGCAACCATTTTTAAAGTATGCAGCTCAGTAACATTAAGTAATTTCATGATGTTGTGCAGCAGTTATGGGTATCAAGTGCCAGAATTTCTTGCATCATCCAAACAGAAATTCTCTACACATCAGTTAGTCCCCACCCCCCTAACTCCCAGCTCCAGCAAACACTAGCTGTTTTTTTTAAATTATTCAATTATGTGTTATTCAATACTGAGTTGTTTCCACCTTTTTGTTTATTGTGAATATCGCTACCGTGACTATTCATGCTCAAGTTTTTGTGTGGACATGTGTTTTCTTTTCTCTTGAGTAGAGGAGTAGAATTACTGGGCCACTGGGTAACTATGTTCAATATTTTGAGAAACTGTTACTCCACGCTTGTTGAAAAGCTTGTTGAGAATGTAAATGGAAAATGAAAATGTAAATGAAAAGCTTGTTGAAAACCATTTACATTACCACCAGGAATGTATGATGGTCCCAATTTCTTTTTCTATTTAATATAATTGAAAAGAAAGTGGTACTTCACCACTTGTGAAGCTTTCCCCATGCAGGTGGGGACCAGGGGTTTGAACCTAGGTTCTTGTGCACTGCAATATGTGAGCTTAACCAAGTGCTCCACCACCTGGCCCCTGGTTCCAATTTCTCCACATCCTCCTATCACTTATTGTGATCACTCTTGTAGGGAATAGATATATCTCAGTTGGTGTGACTTTTATGATTTTGATTTTCATTTCTAGATGGTCATTAATGTTGAACATCTTACATGTATCCTTTCCTTCTTGTTCAAATGCAAATACACTTGCTGTCCTTAGCTAGGCTGTAGAACTTACTTTCTTTTCTTTTTTCCTTTTTTTATATTTATTTATTCCCTTTTTGTTGCCCTTGTTTTTTATTGTTGTAGTTATTATTGTTGCCTATCTTCGTTGTTGGATAGGACAGAGAGAAAATGGAGAGGGGAGGGGAAGACAGAGAAGGGAGAGAAAGACAGACACCTGCAGACCTGTTTCACTGCCTGTGAAGTGACTCTCCTGCAGGTGGGGAGCCAGGGGTCAAACCGGGATCCTTGAGCCGGTCCTTGCACTTGGCGCCACGTGCGCTTAACCCGCTGCGCTACCGCCCAACTCCCAAAACTTACTTTCTGTTTGGAACATCATCTTCATTTGATTTTTTTTTTTTTTTTTTTTTGCACTTGTGAGTAGAGAGAAAAGCTCAGTTTCCATGATGTAAGTAATTCCACTCTGGCAACATTCTTGCCATCCCACCTCAAACATGAAGCTAGGTGGTGTACACAAGTTGTGCACAATGGATTGTTGTGAACTGGCACCAGCTGGATTCTATTTCTTTGGTGGAGGGAAGGGATGTCTGCCACGAGTCTCCTCAAGCTGCTTGACTTGGTATATTGTTCAGCCTGGGCACTGCACAAACACCAGGCTGCCATTTGTATGTGAATCTAAAGAGTAGAGAATGTCATATTTATTCATCAGCTTTACCTTTGAAATTCCATTACAATTTTCTTCCTTTTTATTTTTAAAGAAATACAAATTTCAGAGAATATACTGATGCAGTGATTTTTAAAAATATTTATTTTTTTCCTTTTGTTGCCCTTTTTTTTTAATTGATGTTGTAGTTATTACTATTGTTATTGATGTCATCGTTGTTAGGACAGAGAGAAATGGAGAGAGGAGGGGAAGACAGAAAGGGGGAAGACAAAGATAGACAAGATAGACACCTGCAGACGTGCTTCACTACCTGTGAAGTGACGCCCCTGCAGGTGGGGAGCTGGGGGCTCTAACCGGGATCCTTCCGCCGGTCCTTACGCTTTGCACCATGTGCACTTAACCCACTGCGCTACCGCGGTCCACACTCCCCCCCAACCCTGCCGCGCCCCCCACCCGCCCTGGCTCTTTGCTGGCTGATCTCAGAGGTCTATGAGATGTCCCTCACGACCTCTGGGTCTAGCTGGGATGGTATGCTACCGGGTGGCAGGTGGCCGGGGTGGAGAACTGAAGAGTCCTCCTCGAGGCGTGTCTCTACCTCGGATGAGGGCGTGACCATTTCTCGTGCCTGAAATTGTTAGACTCTGCCAGCAGATAGGTGCCGACACGCTCTCCCTCTGCAGGGTCTAGTCTGTTGCTGAGTGGAGTTGTGAGTGGATTCCCAATGCAGTGATTTTTTTTTTTTTAAGAATAGGGAGTGGAATTTAAATCAGATTTTTTAATATATATATTTTATTCGTTTATTATTTATTGGATAGAGACAGAGAGAAATCGGGAGAGAATGGGAAGATAGAGAGGGAGAGAGACAGACAAACACCTGCAGCAGTGTTTCATCACTAATAAAGCTTTCCCCCCTGCTGGTAGGGACCATTGAACCTGGGTCCTTGCTTATTGTAACTTTTGCACTCAACCAGGTGTGACAATGGCCACCACCCCTACCCCCATAAACAGGTCTTTTTAAAAACCTACTCTCTTTATTTTACATTTGATGCTACTTTATTTATTTATTTATTTTTTATTTAACTAGAGCACTACTTAGCTCTGGTTTATAGTGGTTCCAGGGAATTGAATCTGGGATTTTACAGCCTTAGGCTTTCAAGTCTTTTGCATAACCATTATGTTATCTCCTTACCCCTTAAACCAGCCTTTTCTCTCTAGAGTTCATTTTACTTTAGTTTTTGGGGAATCTCTAAGATCACCTCTTGGTTCAAGTAATTGCTACAGGACTCACAAGAGTCAGTATATGGTTGTACTTACCACTATGGTTTATTATAGCTAAGAAATACAAAGCAAATTCAGCAAAGGGAAAAGGTTTAAGGAGTGAAGTGGGGAGGAAGCCAGGTCCAACCTTGCAGGAGTCCTTTCTCACTGGAATCCATAAAACATGCTTAAAATCTCCAGCAATGAGTGTGACAATAATATGAAATATTGCCCACTAGGAAATTTTTAAAGTTGTTTTTTATTGTTATTGATGTAATAATGATTGATGAGACTGTTGGGATAACAGATGTACAATTCCACACAATTCCCACCACCAGAGTTTCGAATCCCATCCCCTCCATTGAAAGCTTTCCTATTCTTTATCCCTCTGGAAGTATGGACTAAGGATGATTATGGGGTGCAGAAGGTGGAAGGTCTGGCTTCTGTAGTTGGTTATAAGTACATTCTGCTTTGCATTTATCAAAACTCCAGTTTATGGAAGGAAAAACAGATGCTCAGCAAAAACTATTCAAAAAGCTATTCTTACCAGAGCTAAGCATGGTGAAACTCTTCTCTAAATACCCATTCCCAGATGCCAGTCCAGGGCAGACTGTGAAAAGGCAAGTAGGTCTTTCTAAGAATAGCAGTCTTGGGCCTGCTGTGTTAAGTCTGTTCTGCACACTGATTAAATGCAAAAATAGGAAAGACAATTGAGAAAGGGCAGAGCCCACGCCTGCTTATCATCAGATCCCACTTCCCCTCCCAACGCCTGCATAGAAGTTGATACTGGGAGGGTTCCTAGTAATGGCTCCCTGACTGGTACAGCCAGACCATCATTGATCCTCAGAGCCCGGATGGGTCTGTGCCACCCATGGGGCCTCTGAGTTGGAAGAATTCTTTTGGTTCACACAGGACCTCCAATTAATTGTAATTAATTGTAACCTTTCACCTCAGACACCCCCCAGGATAACTTCATATAACCCTGATTTGCATTCTCAGTGAATGTCCCCTTTTGAAAGGCCTTTGTTTGAAACACTGAGGTCTCCTGTCTGTATCTGCAGTGGAAATAATGGTTCTTCTGTTCCACATCCCCAGACACTCTGCCTCAGACTCACTTTTACAGTGCTGAACTCTGACTAAAAGAGGAACCATTTCCTCCACCTGACAGGCTTTGTGTCTGGTCACATGTTAGGGTGAAACCTTCCTTTGTTCTCATGGGCTGAGGTGTCACAAACACTTCAAGGGAGCTGTGCCATAGTGGATCAGTTCTGGGAAAGAGCAGGTCAGGGGACCATGAACCAGACAAATCCTCTGTTCCTTCTATTCTGAGTTACTTTACAGACCAAAAAAAGAAGAAGACAACAACAATGCAAGACAACCTTACTTCTTTAGCCAGTGCTCTCAGCTCTCTAAGGAGGCAGGCATTGTTTTTCTTGCCTATGTCTTTGCACAGTTACTTTCTATTAAATAATTTAGTTTATTTATTTACAGATATTGAGAGGTGGGGGGCTGTGGGGGGGTCACAGCACTGAAACTTCCTTTAGTGCAGAGTAGTGACTGGGCTCGAACATATGACAAAGGAGCACACTATCCAAATGAACTTTCTCTGACCTTCACTTAAGTGCTTTAATGCCATGACTGGAAACACTCCTTTTTAAAACTGAGCAAAGATTTCCTGATGAAACAAAAAGCATTGGCTCTAACCCAGAGAGCAATGTTGCCTCTCTGGCTCTGTCATTCAGTAGTAATTTAGGTTACTCTGGGCAAGAAACTCAACCAGTTTTTACCTTAGTTTCTTTTAATTAAAAAAAAATTTTTTTTTTTACTCCCTGCACCCCCCCACCCCCGTGTTTTCTCCTTTACCTTAAGTTTCTTCACCTGTGGGGACAATGATAGTGACTACCTCATAGCGCTATTTTGGGGAGCATTTGAGATAATGCATTTAAAAAAGCACTCTGCTTGTAGCTTGCCATGTTGGTAATAATGCAGTCACTATTAACTTTTGGTATAAACAAATTCGTTTTTGTTATTGATGAGGATGCTAGGACTTCACTGCTCTGAGCTAACTTTTTCAGACATAGAGGGAAAAAGAGAGGCACACACATAGAGAGAGGGAGCGATTTCATAGCACTGAGGCTTCTCCCAGTGCTACCATACTTCCTTGGGTACTTGGGTCTCAAACCTGGGTCACATGCATGCACAGCAGGAACCCTCCTAGGTGAGCTGTCACTCCAGCAAAGCTTATGCTGATTTGAGTAAGTAAAACTCCTTGCCTTCCAAATTCACACTCTTCTAATACTTTATTTCATTAGCACTGAAAAATCAGAGATAATTTTCTGAAAGACCTTTCACCTTCAAGTAAGCCATGGTATACTGGGACCGGGAAGCCAGCACTCCACAGTGACTTCTCAGACATTGTATGAGAGGAGCCGCTGACTAGGCACTTGGTTCTCTGTAGAGAAACGGAACAATGTTCTCCTTCATATATCCTAGAATGTAGGCTTTCCACAGTGCACCCCCCAACCCCACTCCCCAGCCTCAGAGACAACTCCTCACCATACCGGACACCTAGAATATTCCACTCTCTTCTTCCATTTTTCTCTTTCCTTAGCTTTCCCCTCATCCCTCATGTGTCTCAGGTTCCCTACTTCCTTGATCTTGTGGTGTGAGCTGGAAGTGCCTCAAGGCCTGTTTGCTGACCCTTAGCCATTTATTTGTTTGCTTATTTAGAGGTTAATGGTATACAGTTCAGTTGTTGGCATATAGGTACAGTTTCTCATCTCTCCATGACAGGTGTCTAGAAAACACTCTCCACACCTATTTAAGTAAATAAAACCCTCACCATTTTAGGAATCCTTTTACACTGTTGGTGGGCATGTACATTGGTCCAGTCCCTGTGGAGAGCAGTCTGGAGAACTCCTAGAAGGCTACAAATGGACCTACCCTAATCCAGAAATTCCTTTCCTGAAGTTATATCCTAAGGAAGAAAACACACCCATCCAAAGAGATGTATGTCTACCTATATTCATAGTAGCACAATTTGTACTAACCCAAACTTGGAGGCAGCCTATGAAAGTCATGGTACCTGACTGAGGGACTAGACCCTTACTCTTTCTTATTCATACAATGAATAACTGACACTTGGCTATTTCTATGAGTGCCATCGTGTTCTTGCTTCCTTTTTGGTGGCTCCTTGCTCTCCTTCCTTCCTTCCTTCCTTCCTTCCTTCCTTCCTTCCCTCCTTCCTTCCTTCCTTCCTCTCTCTTCCTTTCTTTCTCTCTTTCTTTCTTAATTTTTATTAGTGATTTAATAATGATTAACAAGATTATAAGGTAACAGGGGTACAATTCCATACAATTCACACCACCAGAGTTCCATGTCCCATCCCCTCCATTGGAAGCTTTCTTATTCTTCACCCCCCTGGGAGTATGGACCAGAATTCTTTATGGGGTGCAGAAGGTGGAAGGTCTGTCTTCAGTAATTGCTTCTCCACTGGACATGGATGTTGACAGGTCGATCCACACCCCCAGCCTGTTTCTGTCTTTCCCTAGTTGGGTAGGGCTCCGTGGAGGTGGGGTTCCAGGGCTTTCATATGAGGTCTGTGTGAAGGGTACTTCTCCTTCTCTGTGCTTGTCTGAAGAGACACCATTTGTCTCTGTGACTTCAGGTTAGCATCCATGTGCTCATGTCTTCTCCACTCTTGTATTTCACAGTCTGATAATCTGCTTGGAGCTCTGAAAGTCTTCACAGGCCTCTCAGATGCAAGATGTTTGAAAAGAAATTCAAGAAAGAACATAAATCTGACACTTAGTAATTGGTGCTATGGTCTGCATTGCCACTTGCATTAGAACTCTGGGAATTTGACTAAACTTACTCATCTCTCTCTCATCCTCTCTCATGTCTGGACTTTCACCAAGTTTTGTTAATTTTATTTCTAAAAAAATTTTGTTAATTTCCCCCATCTCTATCATAACCATGATACAAGCCACCACTGTCACTTCGTGGTTGAATGCGGGACATTTTATTTTTAAATATTTTTAATAGCTTTTTTATTATTTCAATAAATATATATTTATTTATTTGCTAGATATAGAGACAGAGATAAACTGAGAAAGGAGGTGTAGATAGAGAGGGAAAGAGACAGAGAGACACATGCAGCCCTGCTTTACGACTTGTCAAGCTTTCCAAACCCTGTAGGTGGAGACCAGGAACTTGAACCCAGGTCTGTGAGCACTTAACCAGGTGTGCCACCTCCTGGCCCCCAGGATATATATTTTTTCCTCCCATAGTATGAGGGGAAAAGAACGTCTGGAGTCAGCCTTAAAATAATAAGGCACATCCTGACATCTTGTTTCTCCTTTATATCATCCTAACTCTTGTTTTGGTCTAGATGGCAGCTAGCATCCCAGTCCTCTTGTCTTAATTGTGGGCTGAAAGAAGGAAGAAAAGCAGGGAAAAAGAAGGAAGAAAGCAGGGACTCCTCTCTGGGAGTCAGCTTGTTTTGACTGTCTTCCGTTGACCAGACCTTGGTCACTTAAGCTATAAATAGATCCGAGAAATATAGATTTTTATTTTGATATTAAAACCCATAATTAAAAAAACACAGCTAATGGGTTCATACTCTCAGAGGGATAAAGAATAGGAAAGCTATCAAGGGAGGGGATGGGATACGGAGATCTGGTGATGAGAATTAACGTGGAGTTGTCCCCCTCTTATCCTATGGTTTTTGTCAGTGTTTCCTTTTTATAAATAAAAATTAAAAATAAATAAAAAAGAAAAGAAAACAAAAAAAGACAGGATTCAATGACTAGTTATTGATAAATTGTTGTAATACATATCCAGGAATTTCTGCTACATCCTAGGAAACTTACTTTCTATTCGCTCTCTTTCTCTCTCTTTTTTCCTCTCTAGTCTGTTGTATACACAGGTTACACTGATTTTTTTTTTTTCAAACACAGATGTGCTCTCATCCGCTTCTAACCCTTTAAAAATCTCATTGTCCCTAAATTCTCATAGTGGACTATGGCCCAGATCCAGAAATCTGCCTGCCTATCAACATTAATTTGTAATTTCTTCTCTTCCTTCCAACTTTCCATCTCACCAGTCTATTTCCTAGCAGTACCAGCTACCTTTCTATTTTAGAGCTCATATATAAAATATGTTAAGTATTTTAGAAAATTTGCTTTCCCTCTTTTGACTAGCTAACTTCCCCTCTGGGTTTTTGCTTAAATGTCACTTATTTATTTATTTGTTATAATTTTTATTTATAAAAAGGAAACACTAACAAGAACCATAGGATAAGAGGGGTACAACTCCACACAATTCCCGCCACCAGATCTCCATATCCCATCCCCTCCCCTGATAGCTTTCCTATTCTTTATCCCTCTGGGAGCATGGACCCAGGGTCATTATGGGATGCAGAAGGTAGAAAGTCTGGCTTCTGTAATTGCTTCCCCACTGAACGTGGGCATTGACAGGTCGATCCATACTCCCAGCCTGTCTCTCTCTTTCTCAAGTAGGGTGGGGCTCTGGGGAAGCGGGGCTTCAGGACATAATGGTGGGGTCGTCTGCCCAGGGAAGTCCGGTTGGCATCACGGTTGGTGGCTGAAAGAAGAGGTAACATATAAAACCAAACAAATTGTTGACTAATCATGAATCTAAAGGCTGGATTAGTGCAGATGAAGATTTCTAAGTACACTATCTCTCACCTCCCAGGTTAGATTATTTATAATATTTTCTTTCTTTTTATTTAATATTGGATATAGACAGAGAAGGGAGGGGAGGGAGAGAGAAGGAGAGACACCTTTATCCCTACTTTACCACTTGTGAAGCTGAGGTGGGGATCAGAAACTTGAACATGGGTCCTTGTGGATGGTAACATGTGTGTTCAACTGGGTGTGCCACTGCTTGCCTCTGTTTCTTAGTATTTTCTTTTGCTTTGTGTTCCTTCCCTGTGTTTAATAAAATCTTAGTACAGTTATTTTTTTCAATTTATAACTAAATTATAGGACAAGGAGAGGCATTATTTGACCTATAATAAATAATAAATAGTTTCAAATGATTAAATGGGATCTAAATCCAATGATGGATTTAATTTACCTTTTTAAAACATTTAATACAATTTTAATTTATGATTTAATAATTGTTTACAATATTATAAGATTACAGGTGTTTATTTCCACACCACATCTACCACCAGAGTTCAGTGTTCCATCTACTGCACCTAACAAGAATCACCTTAGTTCTCACAGTCTTAGAGACAGTTGACAATTTCCTTTCTTCCCCCTTCTTCCTTCCTCCCTTTTTTCCTTCCCACCCTCCCTCCATCCTACTGTCCTTTTTCCCCATCCTCCTTCTTTTCTTAGCAATTTCATGTGTTTCAGCTATTTATATTCCACGTATGCAAGAAACCACCAGTTTTTTTTTTTTTAAATATCAGTACTTACTTCAAGATGGATTCATTTTGAATAATGGTGAAGGGTTAAGTGGAAAACTTAAGAGGAGATGTCCTGCTAGGTTATCAGAAGTGCAGAATTATGCATAAGTGAGAAGCTGGGGTTAGGGAATAAATTTGAAGCCATCAGATCTAGTTCTTTTAATGCTGTTTATTTTAAAAGGTGACAGCTTCCTGTAGGTACATACAGTAGACTTTGAAAGCAGGTGAATCTGCTTCAAGTCCTGGTGCAGTCATTTACTAGCTGTGAGGTTGGGTATTTGGTAAAAACTCTGGGCCTTTTTTTTTTTTTTTTTCCATTCTGTGATGGAGAAAACCTGCCCTGTAAGGCCATTTGTACACCAAAGAATATATTACAAGCTCTTCTCTTTGGTTAAAGAAAAGAAAAGAAAAAAAATACTTGAATGGAAATAAAAGAACACCCTGGGCCCATACTCCCAGAGGGACAAAGACTAGGAAAGCTATCAGGGGAGAGGATGGGATACAGAGATCTGGTGGTGGGAATTGTGTGGAGTTGTACCCCTCTTGTCCTATGGTTTTGTTAATGTCTCCTTTTTAAAAAATAAATAAGTAAATAAATGAAAAAAAAAGGAAAAGAAAGAGCAAAGATAATGGAGAACATTCTTTTTAAAAATTGCATGCTGGGTTTGGCAATAGAAAGTCATTGTGTCATTTTAGCTTTTCTTTTTCTTTTTTTCCCCTTATTAGTGAATACTTCATTTGCATATGATATGCAAGATCTTACTTGCTTTGCAAGTGTTAACTTTAATCCTCTTGACTGTCTGAGGAAGATATTTTATTCTCATTTACAGATGAGGAAACTGAAGATGTAGAAATAAATGTTGAGAATCTAATACAAGTTTACAGAAACAATGTGTAGCAGAGTCAGGAACCCCAATAGGGCTAGATTCTGGAACTCTGAGGAGTACATTGTACTGCTTCCAGGTTACTTTTTTAAAAAAATTATTTAATTTAATTTATTTATTCTCTTTTGTTGCCCTTGTTGTTTTATTGTTGTAGATGTTGTCGTTGTTGGATAGGACAGAGAGAAATGGAGAGAGGAAGGGAAGACAGAGAGGGGAGAGAGAAAGATAGACACCTGCACACTTCCTTCACGGCCTATGAAGTGACTCCCCTGCAGGTGGGGAGCCGGGGCTTGAACTGAAATCCTTATGCTGGTCCTTGTGCTTTCCGCCACGTGCGCTTAACCCCCCTGAGCTACTGCCCCACTCCCTCCAGGTTACTTTTAACAGACTAAATTGTTGCTGAGAATATTACTCTCTCTATTGGCTAGAACATGAATTAGGTCTCAAGAAAGCCTAACAAGCTAATCTTAAGTGTGTCTTTGTAATATTACTTTTATACTTTGAAGGAAGAGAAAATATTTGAGAAGTTGCCTGATGATGTTACAACTGTGAGTTATCAGAGATCAACTCTCTTCTTCTTCTTTTTTTTAATAAAAAGGAAACATTGACAAAACTATAGGATAAGAGGGGTACAACTCCACACAATTCCCACCACCAGAACTCCATATCCCATCCCCTCCCCTGATAGCTTTCCTATTCTTTGACCCTCTGGAAGTATGGACCCAGGGTCATTGTGGGATGCAGAAGGTGGAAGGTCTGGTTTCTGTAATTGCTTCCCCGCTGAACATGGGCGTTGAGAGGTTGATCCATACTCCCAGCCTGTCTCTCTCTTTCCCTAGTAGGTTGGGATTCTGGGGAAGCAGAGCTCCAGGACACATTGGTAAGGTTGTCTGTCCAGGGAAATCTGGTTGGCATCCTGCTAGCATCTGGAACCTGGTGGTTGACAAGAGAGTTAACATACAAAGCCAAACAAGTTGTTGATCAGTCATGAACTTAAAGGCTGGAATAGTGCAGATGAAGAGTTAGAGGGGGTCTCCGTTTTGTAGATAGCTAGTAGGCATATTTTAGTTATATTCCAAAGGGCCTATGGCTATACTAGGGTTTTGTTGTTGTTTTTTTCCCTGAGCTTGAAATCTGATATGTAGGTGGACCCAAGTTATTGTCTGGGGAGATGATGTCATGGCTGGAAAAAGGACCAGAAAGCTGGATCAGGGAAGAGAGTAGCTCCCTAAAATGGGAAAGGTGTACAAATATTGTTGACTATAAACCCCATCTATTTGATTTGGTCTGAGGCCCATATTCAGCTTAGGAGCCTGTGTGACCTCTGTATCCCTGTAGATCCTACTTCACATTCTGTGGTCATCAGTAGGAACATTCCAAGCTGCCCCAATATCAGGACCCATCTTCCTCAGGTGGAGCATAGAGTATGTTGTCCATCCTCCCATCAGAGGATGGAACGTTCTCTACTGTTGTTGATCCAGGTTGAGGGCAAGGTCCTATGGGGACTCCCAACAGGGTCTGTTTTGTTGTACCTGATAGATATGACCAGTAACAAGGTGAGAGGGATTTATTTGAGGTCTAGGCCCATCATATCTGTTTGAGAATCTCAGGACTCCCCGAATAGGGGTCCAGCTGATGGGGTGGCCTGATAGTGACTAAAGAGTCATCATTAAAGTAGCCAGTCTCTTGCCCTTATTCAGCTTTTGCAGTCCTTGCTTTGATAAGGTTAGCTTTGGAGCTTTGGAGTTTTCCTATTGTAATAGGAAGTAGGTGAGGAGGGTAACCAACTCTAATTAGATACTATTTCATTAGGAACTTTATACTGACTCACTGCAGACTATTGTGTACTTCTGCTTTCAGGTATATATTTTGCCCTAATTTATGGATACATGTTAACATATGCTCTATCCCCTGGGACCTGGTCTATATCTAGGTTTTGGGACTTTGTTAGGAAGTGAACCACCTGGAATGGAATTAGAGAATACTATGAAAGGAAAGGTCTCACCCGAGTAATGAAGCTGAAGGGTTGTCATTCCACACCTAAAGTCTCTGGACACAGTCTGAGGTGAAGCACATTGAGGTGGCACTCATTGCGTTGATTAGCTTGTGATTGGCGGATACAATATTATTTGATATGAATTGAGAGAAGCATGCAGGAAAGTGGGCCCCACCCTAGAGGTTCCAGGACTAGGGGAAATGTAGACTCTATAGAGGAAGTGGGAGGTTCCTGCTATCTTAGGGTTAAGAAGACAATAGTTAGTTATTGCTATAATCACATTATTTGGCAATTGGGTTAACTTCGAAATATCCCTTTGTTAGGATTTGCTGCATCATACACAACATCACCATACTTTATGCCCTTTGATATTATTTGTATATAGCTGTGCTGTCAGTTGCTTCTGTTCTCCCTCTTCTAGGCTTTTGAGAGAGTCAACATATCAAAGACTCAGCCTATGTATTAAAAAGACTCAGTCTGTGCTTTTCAAAGTTCAAGACATACAATCAATTTGCCCCCTCTCATATTAATTAAGTAATGATTTATATGACTACAAATTAATAGGAGTGTACATAAACACTATTCCCACCACCAAAAGACTGCCTCCCCTCCCCACTCCAGGAAGCCAAACATCCACCCTCACCCTCCATCAAGGGTTTTTATTTTGGTGCCCTACTCCAAATTCAGTCAAATCTTGTTTTGAGTTTCCCTTTCTGTTATTCTTTCTCAACTTCTGTTTATGAGTGGGATCATCCCATATTCATCTTTACCTTTCTGACTTAGCTCACTTAACATGATTCCTTCTAGTTCCATCCAAGATGGGTCAGAGAAGGTGGGTTTATTGTTCTTAATAGCTGCATAGTCAACTCTATTCTTAATGTAAAAAGGAAGTGCTAATGTTTTTGTTTGCTGATTCAGTATTGGTTTCATACTGCTAACACGGAGCTAAAATAACAGTCTTAATGTGTAAAAATAGTCCACAGTCTCGTGAAGTATCAACCATCCTTATTGAAAAACAGATCTGTAAACCCATGAAATAAGTGTGAATATTTCTTTGCTGTTTGCAAAAGTAGATGCTAGTAAGCACTGGGCATTTCTAATATGTTCTCCTGTGATTTTAGGGAGCTGACATTTATCTTGACCCAAAGAAGAATCTCACCCATATAAATTCATGTTATTTTGTAACAGTTAAATTTCATTTCATTGTTATTTTGTAACAGTTAAATTTCATTTCATTCTCGGAAGATCTTTTTCAGAGTCTAGATTGTAAGTGTGACTGCCTCTCTTTAAACAAAGCAAGTGACTTATGGTTTTATTTTCCCTAAAGGGCTAGTAATATTTGAAATATGATAACTAAAATGATTGAGTGAATACTCTTTGTCAGTATTGTTCTGAGAAATTTACATGAGCTGATTCTTCATTCTTACAATTAACATGTGAAATTTTCGTATAATCATTTCTTCTTATAGTTAAAGAAACTGAAGCACAGAAAGGTTAAGCAACCTGTCCAAGGAGTTACAATGAGTAAATGGCAGAGGCAGGATATGTCTTCAGGCAGTCTGCCTCTAAAGATTTTTTAATATATTTTACTTTCTTTTATTTTATTGCCACCAGGATTATCACTAGGGCTTGGTGAGCACTATGAATTCACTGTTCCCAGTGGTCATTTTTTTCCTCCCCTTCCTTTTTACTTGATAGGACAGAGAGAAATTGATAGGGCAGGTGAAGATAGAAAGAAAGAGAAAGAGAGACATCTGCAATCCTGTTTTATCCATGAAGATATCCCCCCCGGAAGTTGGGGGGCAGGGGTAGATAGCATAATGGTTATGCAAAGAGACTGAGCAATACTCTGGTTTAAAAATAAGGTGGGGGGTAGTCGGGCGGTAGAGCAGCAGGTTAAATGCAAAGTGCAAGGACTGGCATAAGTACCCAGGTTCGGCCCTGGCTCCCCACCTGCAGGGGAGTCGCTTCACAGGCAGTGAAGCAGGTCTGCAGATATCTATCTTTCTCCCTCCCCTCACTCTTCCCCTCCTCTCTCCATTTCTGTGTCCTATCCAACAATGATGACATCAATAACAACAACAATAAAACAACAAGAGCAACAAAAGGGGAAAAAAAAAAAACAAAAAAAAATGTTGCTATTATTCTAGGTGAGTTTTTTTTTTCAAAGAATTTTTATTTATTTTAAATATTTATTTATTCAAAGAGAGGGAGAGAGAGGATGAAAGAGGAGGGACAAAGATAAGCAGAAAAGAGACCAAATTACTGCCCAACTCTGGCATATGGTAGTGCTGGAGACTGAACCTGTGACCTCTGGGACCTCAGGAATACAACTTCTGTGCAAAAAATTGGCTAAGTTAAATCTAATTCAAATTCCAACACTTTTTGGGGGGATGTTTATACCAAATATTAATAGAATTCTGAATGCATGCAGGCAGTGGGCTCTGTTCCTATACCAGACATCCTTCAGTTTCCTGTGGACATCATCATCACCAAGAAACTCACAAATAATAGCTGCATTTCTGATACATAGACACTAGCAAAAGTACAGGCGGCTTCTATTTCAAAGTATGAAGTATGAAGTATTGAGAAAGACCCAAATGTACTAAATTGAGCTATCTGAAAAGACCTATATTTGGTCATCCAAAAAGGGTAACCTCTTTTATTTAGTTGTTTATTTATTGTGTATGTGTTGTTTTTGTGTGTGTGTTTGGAAGAGAGAGAGAGAGATTTTCCCTTTTGTTGCCCTTGTTGTTTTTCATTGTTGTTGTAGTTATTGTTGCTGTTATCGATGTCGTCATTGTTGGATAGGACAGAGAGAAATGGAGAGAGAAGGGGAAGACAGAGAGGAGGAAAGAAAGATAGACACCTGCAGACCCGCTTCACTGCCTGTGAAGCGACTCCCCTGTAGTTTGGGAGCTGGGGCTCGAACCTGGATCCTTTCGCCAGTCCTTGCACTTTGTGCCATGTGTTCTTAACCCACTGCGCTACTTACTGCCTGAACCCCGAAAAGGCTTTTTCTTTTTTTTAAATGTTTATTTATTTCCTTTTGTTGCCCTTGTTTTATTGTTGTTGTTATTATTGTTGTTGTTGTTGTTGGTTAGGACAGAGAGAATTGGAGAGAGATGGGGAAGACAGAGAAGGGGAGAGAAAGACACCTGCAGATCTGCTTCACTGCCTGTGAAACAACTCCCCTGCAGGTGGTGAACTGGGGTCTTGAACTGGGATCTTTATGCCCATCCTTGGGCTTTGTGCCACCTGCGCTTCACCCAGAGAGGACTTTTTCTTAAAGGAAGAACTGGTCTAGTAGGGGAGTATGAATGCAAAGTTCAAGAGAGGCTGTGAGCCTTACCACTTTTTGCTTTCCAGAAGCCCACTCTGATTTGTAGATCAGAGGACAGCTGCTAGGTGAAGCTGTGGGGCAGAATGGTCCCACTCCATCAACCCACTTGGCTGTGGTAAGAAGAATGGAGGTGAGAGTAGGCATTGTGCCCCTACTTGTACTGTTGTTCGTAGGTTTGTGCCACTTGCCAAAGCCACAGAGCTTGTCAATATGTAGTTGGAGTACTAGTTGCTACTGCCACCCATCACCGATTCTGGAAATTGCATTTTCTGTCTTGTTGTGTTTGCTGTCTGTAACTCCCACCCACCAGAAACTCACAAAGCTTATCTCCCCTAGGTTCCTCTTGATAAGAGATTCTGTTCCTGTGATCTTAGTTAATTACATTCCACTTGATAAGAGATCAAGTTTCTGAGATACTAGTTAACTTGCACTTTCATATCTAAAGTGTCATTTTAAAAAAGAAAAAAGAAAAAAAAACCCCAAACCTTAAAAAAGAAACTCCCCCCAAAAAGAAAAGAAAACCCAAACCTGAGCACTAAAGTCTATCACACCCACACACCCCACAGCATCTTTAAAACAGAAGCAATGTGCTACTAGACATCTTTACCATAGAACCCTAGTAATTAACATTTGTAGACTTTTTTCCCTTTTTGCTACTTAACAAAAAAACAAAACAAACAAACAAACAAGCAAACAAAGAACCTAAAGAGCTTTACCATCTCTGGGTGGAAAGGTCCCTTGACAGTAGCTGTGAGTCTCTCTGAGGATGTCATGTGACATCTGTTTCTGTCTGTTGGGTGTTCACTTGCACCACAGTGTGCATTTGAGTGAGCAGGGTACAGAGGACACAGGCCTCTTGGGTTCTGAAGAGTCTTGGAATGCCTATGTCTACTAGAACGGTATATATCTGAAAGAAGCTGAAAGTAATCAGATCTCTTGTCTGAAACAATATCTACAAACAAGAAAAACCAGTGGTCATGACTAGATAGTATGAAATGAAACCAGATGAAACCCTCCTTCCTACTTGGCTGAAGCTTTTCTTATTCATTCCTCTTCTCATTCATTCATCTACTCCATGTTCTTTTCCCCTCTTTTCTTTTTACTTGATAGGACAGAGAGAAATTGAAAGGAATAGCTGGGTAGACAGGGAGAGAACTAGAAGGACACTTGCAGCCCTGCTTCACTGCTCATCAACCTTTCCCCAGCAGGTGGAGACTGGAGACTTGAATCAGGGTCCTTGAGCCTGATAATACGTGTGTTCAACCAGGTATACCACCACCCAACCTATGTTCACGTCAAGTAGTCATTTACCACCTGCCTACTGCATGCCAAGCACTGGTGTAGGTACCGGGGAGGTGGTGGTATTTTTTCACTGAGTTTCTGCTTGGTGACTCTTAACCTGCCTGCTTGGTGAAGTAGCTGATGAGAAAAGAAAAAAGGAGGAATGTAGGTCTAGGCATTCACTTTGGGGAAAGGTATTGAATTAATTTTTTTTTCTTAGCCAGAAAATTACTTACTCCTGAATTAATTGGATGGATGGGCAAGTTTCTTCTAAGATGGAATAATTGCTAAGACAGAAACTTCATTTGAATGAAAGCTAATTGCTTGCCTACTTACCTTTCATCATAAATGGAAGTTATATTTCTCCTTCATTTGAGTACATTGGTTTCTCTCTTTTTTTTTTCCTAAACTCTATGATTTAGAATGCTAAATAATTATCAAAGTGGGAGTTGGGTGGTAGTGCAGCGTGTTAAGTGCACGTGGCGCAAAGCACAAGGACCGGAGTAAGGATCCTGGTTTGAACCCCCGGCTCCCCACCTGCAGTGGAGTTGCTTCACAGGTGGTGAAGCAGGTCTGCAGGTGTCTTTCTCTCCCCCTCCCTGTCTTCCCCTCCTCTCTACATTTCTCTTTGTCCTATCCTACAATAATGACATTAGTAACAACAACAATCAAACAAGGAAAACAACAAGGGCAACAGAAGGGAATAAATAAATAATAAAAATATATAAATAAATAAAAAAACAAAACAAACAAGCAAAAAAAAATTATCAAAGTATTTTATAGTTTTCAAGTATTCCCAGACTTCACAATCCCTGAAGACAGAGCTTCTGTGTTTTTTAAACATTATTAACATATGATTAATATATAAAAACTGCATTAAGTTGTATTATTTAATGAGTCTTGACATATATACACATGTGTGAAATGATCCCTAACAAACAGTAATGGACATTATCTACTACCCTCAAAAGTTTTGTCATGCCCAATTTGGAGTTCTCCCCTATTCTTTCCTTCCTACCATCTTTCGTTAATCACAAATCTGATTTTATTATTTTTTTTACACTATAGACTGACTAGTTTGCATGGTCTAGAATTTCTGAATAAACAAAATATTTTTATACTTATTTACACTTTTAAAAATACTTCTTTATACTACCTTCTCTTATCTAGCACATTATTTTGAAATATAGCACCTTATTATGCCGGGCTAGCGTGGCAGTGCCTCTTCCCAGGCAAGTACTCTCTGGGTTGGAGAGAACTCTACCAGATCTAGCCTGGGTTGCTACTCACTCAGTGATGACTCAGGAACCAAACACATGGTAGCGAGGCAATGCAATTCTTTATTGATCAGAGAGCCAAGGCTTTTAAAGGGCAGACCCAGAAGTGGCAAGTTGGAAACAGAAATGGCTAGGAAAGGGGCAGAGAAAGGCAAAAGGGGCTGGAACTTCCTTAGCAACTGTTGCGGGGGTTTTAACTGGTAGGATTAATACTATCCTGCAGGCAGGGAGGGTCTTGAGGGTAGAAAGAAGACAGATCAAAGGAATGGAATGAGTGGGGATCTTTTAGGCAAAACAATGATTATGTAGATAGGCCATAGTGTCAGGAATGCAGGGTGGAGCAGGGGGAGCTGGCTTAATGTTTTAAGGAATGCCAGGCTCCTGGAGGCAGAAAAATGCAGGGTGCAATTCCCCGACATTATTACATTACATTTCTTTTCATAACTTTGAAGTCTTCAGGTGGTATATCTTTATTTCCCTTGGGAAAATACAGTGACGATATATTTTAAGGCCCACATCTCTTGTTTCCAGCACATTATCTAGCATGTGGTGGTTTCTCAGCAAATATTGCCCAAAGTAGTTATTGGACTTTTTCTGTATTTTTGTGGTAGTTAATAGCTAAGATTAAATTGCTTTAAAAATAACTTTGAAAAATACTTTATCTCCCTGGTTTGAGCCCCCAGCTCCCCACCTGCAGGGGAGTCACTTCACAGGTGGTGAAGCAGGTCTGCAGGTGTCTTTCTCTCCCCCTCTTTGTCTTCCCGTCCTCTCTCCATTTCTCTGTCTTATTTTTTTAAAAAAAAAACTATCTCAAGAGTAAAAGTAGTTCTGCTGTTAACTTATTTCTATAGCTTGTTTGTGATATTTTATGTACTGTAGTCAAGTTTGTAGTCAAGCTTAGTTGCCTATTTCTAGATTTTTTTCCCCTTTTGTTGCCCTTGTTGGTTTATCATTGTTGTGGTTGTTATTATTGTTGTTATTGGATAGGACAGAGAGAAATGGAGAGAGGAGGGGAAGACAGAGGAGGAGAGAAAGATAGACACCTCAGACCTGCTTCACTGCCTGTGAAGCGACTCCCCTGCAAGTGGGGAGCTGGGGTTCGAACCCAGATCCTTACACCAGTCCTTGCACTTTTTAAAAGTTTTAAGAATACTTATCTAAGGAGAAAATGGACAAATACTGGCATATTTTCTTTAAAAAAATGTTAAAAATGAATTTAAAACTGGTGGTCACTTTTTATAGAGGGAGAAAGAAATAAAGGGAGGAAGAGGAGGAGAGACACTTGCAGTACTGCTCTACTGTTCAGGAACCTTCCCCATTGCCTGTGGGAACTAGAGACTTGAACTTGGGTCCTCTGGTTGTGTAATGTATATATTCTGTCAGTTGAGCCACCGCCCAGTCCCAGAAGTAACCTGTTCTTATAGACTGAATAATTAGAAGAGATAGAATGGCCTGACACCATCTGACTTCTAAGTAGCAAAGCAGAACCTGGACACAGGATATGCCTGTCTCCATATTGTATGCTCTCAACCTAATTGAGGGCAAAGAAACTGCAGGGAAATTCATCCAGTGCATGTCTTCTGTGGCAGGTAGCTGGGAGTAGCTAAGTGCTGAATATAAGTTGTCACAGAGTGTAATAGAAAGCCATTTGCTATATTGGAGGAGAATTCTGATATTTCCCCTCAGTGTACATAAAGGGGAGAGAGGAGACAGGGAGAAGGGGTTGTAAGAAAAACACATCAACACAGTTCAATAAACAGCTATTCAGTCCAGTTTTCTCAGCTCAAACTTTCATAGTGATAGTCGTGATCTTTACTCTAGAGGGCGGGGTTGAATCTGTAGAAATAAAAATGAAAGTTCACATGGAAATGTAATGCCCTTGAGCCATGATATTAACAATAACTGAGAGCACGCTTTAGTAGTCCTGTGGTGATTTTCTTACTGAAGAAACCCTAAGTAGTCTAAATAAACACCTACTTATTAAATGAGATTTTTTTCAATATTAATTATGGTTAACCAGTCAGAGTGTTATAATCAGGTGTTAAAGAAACCAGGTGCTAACGGACCACATGATTCTAAATAACTCTTAGGGTTCTCAATGCTAAGACCCTTTAGCTTTCCTTCCTGTTGTGCTTAGAATAAAGTACCACTCTATATATTATATATAAGTTGTGAAAAGCAGTTATCTCTGTACCTATGAGTTAGGTGCTCAGTGTTTGTGAGTCTGAGCCCCTTATTTTCATCTCCTTGCAGTTTCTACCTGGTTTTCCAATGATCAACTTAACATTTTCTAATCTCCCCCCCCACCAGAACACTGCTCAGTTATGACTTATGGTGGTCCCAGGATTAAACCTGGCACCTCAGAGCCTAAGACATAGTCTTTTGCAGAACTTTTTTTGCTGTGCCTGCCTCCCTCCAACCTTGTCTTCTAAAGTTGAATTTCCCTTTAGTGTGCTTTGTCATGGCATATGGTATCATGTTTTCTGGTCACTTGAGGTACTCACTCTGACTTCTTTGCCTTTCTTAATTTCACATCTAATTGGCTACAGTGTTAGGTGAACACTCTATTGCCTCTGCTTTCTTCACCTTATTTGCTGCTGTTGGCTGGACTCATAATCTCACCTTTCATCTGCACTGTTTGCAGTGGTCTCGTAACTCACCACCTGATTTTACCCATTCATCACTGTGTGAATAATGATTTTCTTTTCAAAAACACATCTTTATGTAGCGCTGCTCATTTCCTACTTCATACTGCTCAAAATAATTCCAGATTCCTAAGTCTAACATATAAATATCTTCCTAATTTGGTTATAGATAATATTTTGGTGTCATTTCTTACGGTTCCCCTAAGCCACCCTCAGCTGTTGCCACAAGACACTTCTTTCTGTTCCCTAAATCAGTGCTTTGTTTTTGTGGCCTAGCACACTCTTCTCCACATTCTTTGGAGGAAGACTCCTACATATCCTTCAAAATGCCAAATTAGAGTGCCATTTCCTCCCTGAAACTTCCTCAAATTCTTCTGGCTCAACCAGGACCCATCACTTCATCATTGTGCAACATCTCCCTCCTCCCTTGTACCCACCAGATTACTGTGAACTTCTTTCGAGGAGCCCCTCCCATCAGCCCCGGTTCCTTTCATAACACAGAAGCTCTAATACTCTGTGCTTGGGATCTGATCACCATTTGTTGGTGGGAGGGGCAGAAGGTTGAAAAAGTAGAGATAGATATTCAGTGGACTGTGGTGGACAGTAATTGATACTTTGGTTGTAGGTGTGGTATGGTAGCATATATTTTGAGTAGATGTAAAATTGTCCCCCTAAAACAGATTTGGTTTTGTAAATAAGCATTCCTTCTATTTAAAAAATATAGCAGCTGTGGTCCAGGAGCTGGAACAGTACACAAACATTGTGGACTCTCAAGCAAGAGGTTCAGAGTGATTCCTGGCATTGTTTATGCCAGTGATGCTCTGGTTCTCTTTCTTTCTAACTCTTGCTGTCTTTCATAAACAAAAATAAATGAGAATATATATGTATATACAGCTGGGAAGGTGGCTCCATGGTGGATTATAAGATCCACATGCTTGTGGTCTTGAGAACCACCCTCAGCACTGCATATACTGAAGCATAAACTGGTCTCTCTCAGTTCCTCTCCTGCTCTTGAATGAATGAATGAATGAATGAATGAATGAATGAATGAATAAAAGTGATGAATGAGCAATTTAAATCAAAACCTTTATTTCTCACTTCATAGCAAACTCTTTGGACTGCTAAACCAACATATTAGTACTGTATGTGATGAGGCCACTTGTCACATGATACGAATCACAAGCTTATAAATCAACTCAAGTCATCCCAAGATTTTTTTTTGTATCAGTTGGCTTGCATTTGACAACTACTTTTAGTAGCAAGGACAGGTGATGGGTGGAGAGGGGCTTTTGGGGCTCAGACTATGGTCTGCTGCTCTGAGAGCTGGCAGGTGGTAAGAGACCCCTGAGAGTTGCATCTGGAAGTACCATGACATCAGCAGTGACTTTTTCCAGGAGTGGAGGATTAAGGGCCATCTGACTCTCTTTGTGTTATTATGTTTTTTGCCATGAGCATGTGTGACTTTATAAAAGGTGGGTGGAGCTGGTGGTCCATTAATTGGAGCTGCTCTGGGAGCAGGGAGGGTTCCCAGTCTGATCAACCCTTTTGTTGCAACATGCACTCATTTACGAAGTTGCCCCTACTCACCTCCTCCTCCTTATACACCTCTGTGCTCCAACCACACTATTTTTTTCTGCTACTCAGTTTTTTGTTTCTTTTTTGTAACAAGTGGAGGTATCATACAAGCCAGACACTCTCCTAAGCAATTTGCAAGTACTAATTTATTACTCATATAACTATATGTAGTATTTACAAAGCAGATACTTTTATGGTTATTCTTCCCATCTTGTAGATGAGGTAACTTGAGGTCACTCTGGAATTTGCTTTTCTTCTCATGAACTATTTTTCTACCACATATCAGAATTTCTCTGTGAAGTGATCATTTAAGGCTTACCTCCTCTTATGCTCTCTTAGCATATTTTTTAAAAATATACCTAACTGTATAATAGTTCCTGTGTCTTTTTCTTTCTCACAGGTAAGGTTTGATAAGTTTATTTTAGTTGTTTCCTTCTATGTGTGTCGAATAATTCCTTACAGAGTAGCTATGAGCTATAATGATTAAACAGAGCAGTACTAGAACTCAGAGTATGTGCTTCTCTGTCTTGACTTTGTGTATTCATTCATAGTTGCTATCACCAGACAGAGCCTGTGCTATAGGTCACCAAGGGAAAGGAAGAAGGAAAACACGATGATCCCAAGTTTGGCCATAGGGGAAAAGAAATATCTCATAGAGGTTTGAGCAGATGACAACCAAGTGAAGACTCAGGGGGTTGGTTGTGAGTGATGGTTTAAAAACAGGCTGTGGTGAGGAGGGAGGTCAACTGCAAGTGGCAAAGGAGGTGTGAATGGAGAGGAAATGACGGGTGAGAGTGTAATCATCTCTGTCAGTAAGCGAAGAGTTAGGACAGAAGGTTTCTTGGTGTGTAGGAGAGGCCTGAAAGTGTCTCGAGGCAGAAGTCTCCCTGTTCTGGCTGAAGTTCAGTCCAAGCTCAGAATCCTCAGTGTTCCATCAGCTCTTGGCTCCATTTTTTCTGTCATTTGTTCGGAGTTGTGCACCCCAGGGTTTTATTTGGTGTCCTCAGATAATGCATTAAACTTGTCTGAACTGCATTTTCTTCATCTGTAAAATAAGTGCAACCTTGTAAGCACAGACTGAAATAGTATCTAAGTGCCAGCTACATTGCTTTAACTCTTGTGCCCTTTTAACTTTCTCTTATAGATAGCATTTAAGGATGAAGAGGAAACAAAAGGTGAACTTTAGCCTACCTTTGACCTGCAGAAGGGAGAAGTTAGGGCTATGTAATGGGATGGTTACTCTCTCCTGCATGAAGTGATGAGGGTGATTGTTTGCTGAAGCCATCAAATGTGAAGCATTTATAGTTCTCACAATGATGATGTTGAGCAGACTGGGGAGGGGGCAGGAACTTTGGTGGTGGGTGCCGTGAATCTTACACACATGTATATGTGTGAAATTGTGCTCATGAAATTTTCTAGTTCTATAAGCCATTGTTAAATCACTCATTATAAAAATAAAATTTAAAAAAGTTAGGCTTTCGGGAGTCGGGCTGTAGCGCAGCAGGTTAAGTGCAGGTGGCGCAAAGCACAAGGACCGGCATAAGGATCCGGGTTCGAACCCCGGCTCCCCACCTGCAGGGGAGTCGCTTCACAGGCGGTGAAGCAGGTCTGCAGGTGTCTATCTTTCTCTCCTCCTCTCTGTCTTCCCCTCTTCTCTCCATTTCTCTCTGTCCTATCCAACAACAACAACAATAATAACTACAACAATAAAACAACAAGGGCAACAAATGGGAATAAATAAATAAAATAAATATTAAAAAAAAAGTTAAAAAAAAAGTTAGGCTTTCTCCCCAAAGGCCACTAGATTCTACTAGAGATACACAAAACTTATGAGCAGCCATAATGATATGGCTAAGCATTAAAACAGGACTGTTCTGTGACCTTCTGCCTCAAGATATTCAGTGTGGATGGAGCTGGAAGCTGCCAACAGTGGCAAGGGGATGTGGGATTTGTGGAGGTGGTGGTTGCACTTATGTAATGAAAACTGAAGAGTATATTTAGATGTCACATGAGAACTAATGGCCTGGAAGAGTGTTTGGGTCTGAAAATCTTTGGTTTTAGTGAGATGCAGGGAAGGTTCCTTGGAGCATAGGAGTAGCCAAAGTCGGGGAGTCTCACAGTATTAGATGAAACAATTTTTTTTCTTACTAATGTCCTCTACAACTTTAAATCACTTAAAATTAATTAGGTATAGTGTTCAGATATTGATATTGATATATATATATGTGTGTGTTCCTTCTTTATTTGCTTTTTGATTTATTACTTCTGGTATTAGACTACCTTTTAAAAAATCATTATGTTTCATCGGGGAAATAATGATTAATAAGACAGTGTTTGTCACACAGGTACAGTTTCTCATCCTTTTATGATAAATGTCTGCACATCAATCCCACCATGAGCATAGGCTCTCCTCCACCATTGTGCATTGATTGGGTCCCAATGCCCTTACAACCCAACCCCTCTAGGTCTCCCCTGTCTTCCTTGGCCTTGTTACAACACACCCAGTTTCATCCTGTGTTTTGCCTTCCCTTCCTTGTTTCAGCTGTAAATGAGATCCTTTGTTATTCATCTTTCTCCATGATTCCTCCAAATTCTCTCTAGGAAGAGGCAAAGGATATGGTTTTGTTATTTGTAATAATTGAATAGTATTACACTATATATATAGCAACTTTTTAAACCACTCACCTGTTGTTGGGCACCTGGGTTGCTTCCATGTTTACTCTATTATAAATAGTGTGACTCTGAACATAGATGTACATAGATCTCTTTGGATGATTTTTCCCCCCCCAAGAGAGGGATTGCTGAGTCATAGGTAGGTCCATTTGTTCTGATGTATCTCCAGACCACAAGGGCTGAGCCAGTCTAACATTCCCACCAACAATACAGAAGTGTTCCTGCCTCTTCCCCCATCCTCACCAGCATTTGTTGTTTCTGCCCTTGCTTAAGTCTGGCATTCTCACAGGTGTGAAGTGGTATCTCATTGTAGGCTTTTTTTTTTTTTTATTTCTCTGATAATCAATGACTTTTGAGCCTTTGCTTATATGTCTGTTGGTCATCTAGATAACCTCTTCAGTAAAGACTCTATGTCCTCTTCCTATTTATTTATTTATTTATTGCTGAGTTTTCTGAGGTCTTTATAAATGTTGGTTATTAACCCTTTCTCTGATATATGGCTATAGAGGTTTTCTAGAATTCTCTAGGGAATCTCTTGATCTTGGTGGTGCTTTATTTTGCTGTGCAGAAGCTTTTCAATTTGATATAATCACACTGATCTATTTTTTATTTTGTTTTCTATACTGTTGGGCTTGATTTTTCAAAGACATTGCCAAAGCAAACATCATGGACTCATCATCTTCTGTCAATATTTTTTCCTGTGTGTTTGATGGTTTCTGCTCCAATGTCCAAGCCTTTAATCCATTTGAAGTTGATATTTGTTCATAGTGATATGTGGTGGTTCTGCTTCTTCTGCATGACGATGATACAGTTTTGAATGACAAGAGTCAGGGGTTGTCTGGGTTATCCCAAATTCTAAAATGTTCTTCATTTTTTCAACATTCCCTTATATTCTTTTTCATATGATAATCAGTAGGAACAGCAACATAGTAACCTTAGCCTTATTCAGTTCTTTTTGTGTGTAAGTGAATGCATCAGTAACATATATTCAGTAATTTTTTAAATTAACTTTGACATCATATTTGAAATGATTTTACTGGCTGGATTGTATCAGGTTTTTCTAATGATATTACTTTGTATTCTGGGGTTATCTATGGGGTAAATTCTCAGTTGAATTGGGCGTGAGAGTGTTTTGTAGACACCTATCATGGTGGGGTGAGAAATATTAACCAGGTGTCAACAGTTGTACGGTATACCATTAAGCACCCCACCCAATAAAGTGATAAAATATTGAAGTTATGAGATTATTATGCTCAAGGATGTGGGTGATTTAAAGGGAGAGTATTTTGAATGTCATTAGTTAACTACCATGGGGAGTTGTGCAGTGAACATAAACATAGAGGGCAGACATTTGAGAAGAAAGGTAGGACATTCAGTAAAGATTTTGAATGAAGATTTCATGTGAATGGCTGAGACCCACCTCACATCCTCCTGAATGCTGTGTGCTGGAGAACACATAACTAGTTAGAGCTTGCAGCTGTGATTGAGTGCATGCAATTGTTTATTTATTTTACAGAGGAGAGAGAGAGAGAGAGAGAGAGAGAGAGAGAAAGTCAAAGAGAGCATAGCACCAAAGTTTCCTTCAATGCAGTGGGGGCCAGGTTCGGACATGGGATTCATACATGGCAAAGCAGCACAATGTCTAAATAAGCTATTGTGCATGGAGTTTTGCTTGCCTTTTTATCGGAAGTTTTCATCAAACATGAAAAAAGATGTCTGTCTAAAATGATAAGAAGGGTGTTTATTTGTTGTAAAACATTTTGGGAGCAAGGATAGAAAAAAGTTATCTTAGTAAGTAAAAAGAATTAATTATTTTAATTATAGTTTTTACAGGGTTAATATTTTAAACAATTTTAGCAATAAGAGGAGGTATAGTATAGATCATTGTTAAGGAAATTGTGACACTGTAAGTCAGTGATTCATTAACAAGTATTCTTGACAACTATTTTCATTATGTCTTATGATTATGTGCCATGGTTCTCTTTTTTTTTTTTCTTTCGACAGAAAAAGTACAGAAAAGGCTTTATTGATGTTGCAAAAATCAAGTGTGTGGAAGTAGTGAAGAATGATGATGGTGTCATTCCCTGTCAAAATAAATATCCATTTCAGGTGAGCTGGCATAGTTTTTCAGCAATATAACTCTAGTCTTTTGGTCATGTTTAGTATTTGATATTTTAGTTTCCTGTCATTGCTTTAATTGTTGTTTAATTTTTCCCCCAGCTTGAGGTACAGTTGACACTAGGAATTATATATATTTAAGATCTGCAAATTGATGTTTTGGCATACATATACATTTTGAAATGATCATCACAATTAAGCAAGTTAAAACATCTATTGTTTCGTTTTACCATTTTCTTTCTTTGTGTGTCTTAATGCTTGCCAAGAATACATTACAATATTACTCATTAGAGTCACCATACTGTTCACTAGATCTCCAGAACTCATTCACCTGACAGAACTTAAACTTTGTACCCTTTGACCAACATCTGCCCCATTTCCTTCCTCTGACCCTGATCGCTACCTCTGTTCTTTGCCTCTATGAACCTGACTATACCACGTATAAATAAACTTGTGCAGTAGTTGCTTGTGTTTGGCTTATTTAATTTAACTCACTCTCCTTCAGGTTTATCCATGTTGTCACGATTTTCTTTTCTTCAAGATGAATATTTCCACTTTCTGTATACATACCACATTAAAAAAAAAAACCACATACCCATCTATAAACATTTGGTTTGTTTCTGTATCTGGTCTTGCTGCAAATAATGTTGAAATGAACATGTGAGTGCAGATATTTTGTGAAGACCCAGATTTAAAAAAAAATTTTATTTATAAAAAGGAAACACTAACAAAAACTATAGGATAAGAGGGATACAACTCCACACACAACTCCCATTCCCTCCCCTGAGAGCTTTCCTATTCTTTATCTCTCTGGAAGTATGGACCCAGGAAGACCCATATTTTTATTGCCTTTGGATATACATGCAGAAGTGAGTTTATTGGATCATGTGGTATTTGAGTTTAAGTTTCTACTTAAATAGCAGCTACTTTTCTTCAGGAACTGCTTAAGTCTTGCTGAAAGATTATTTTAGTCTTATTTTGACCTATTAATGACCTATTAATGCCTTGACCTATGTCCTGACTTTCTAAACCCATAACTTACTTTGCTGATAGTAGGATTTACCACGGAGTTCCAGATAAGAAGTGGGAGGTTGAGACTGAAAAAGAAGAATAGGTGTTCTCTTTGAATTTGAGAGTGGGGGGAGGCACAGGAATGAGCTACCTGTACAGAAATGAGATTAAGTCAGTTTATGAAGCCAAATAAAATATTAGCATTATAGAAGGCCAGGAGATGACTCAGCAGTAGAGCACTGGTCATCCCTGCACGAAACTCTGGCTTGATCCTTAGCTTTCCATGGGGCACCACGAGCAACACCAAGGCTAAAAATGGGGGGCCATCCCCATGATGGTAGAGCAGTGCTTTGGTGTCTCTTCTTCTGTGTCTCTTCTTCTCTATTTCAAAAAAATAGAATAAAAAAATGGTCTGGGGAAGTGACTCAGCAGCATCAAACATTTGAGAGGCCTTGGATTTGTTCTCCAACACTACATAGAAAAGACAGCTTGATATATGGATATATGAATATAGAATGTTCTCTAAAAAAAAGGATATCAGCAAACAAACTTGGTGTGGCTATGGAGTAGGAGCCATTTCAGATTGCACTTTTAATAAACTAGGAAAAAATAATGAAAAACTACCTGAAAGCTCAACAAAATACAACCCAGGATCTCTCCAGAAAACTGAGAAAGCTGCCAAATTGTTAATGCTACTATGATTCCATCCTTAACTCCCTGGGCAGATGACCTCACCAATGTGTCCTGGACCTCTCCAGAGCCCTGCCCCACGAGAGACAGAGGCTAGGGGTATGGATTGACCTCTCAGTGTCCCTGTCCAGTGGAAAAACAATTACAGAAGCCTGGTCCATAATCTCAGAAGTGTAAATATTAGGGAAAGATGCCTATAGGGCTCTGAACTCCCAATTCCATCAGGACCCAGAGAGAGAAGATGGGGCAGGGGGAAGGAAAGACACTTAGAAGTAGTAGAGTAGGAGTGACTTAGGAAGGAAGAGAAGACAGGATCATAGAAAAAAAAGGATAAATGTATAAATATAGACAGATAGTTATAGAAATAATAGTCAACCTGTATCTTTGACCTTGGAATAACAGCTGCAGTTTCTAGTGAAGGGAATGAAGACACAAAACTCTGGTGGTAGGAAAGATGTGGAATTATAACCCTGCTATCTTATAATTTTTTGTGTTTGTTTTTTAAAGGTTTTTTTCTTAAATGCATTTTTATTTTTTAACTCACATTTATTTATTTATTGGAGAGAAACAGCCAGAAATTGATAGGAAAGGGGGTGGTAGAGGAAGAGAGCAGAGAGACACCTGTGGCACTGCTTCACCACTTGAAAAGCTTTTCCCCCTGCAGGTGGGCACCAGGGACTCAAACCTGGGTCATTGCACACTGTAACATGTGCACTCAACCAGGTATACCCCCATGCAGCCCCTAATTTTGTAAATCAATATTAGATCACTGACTACAAAAAGGGTACCATCAACCCATCCTTGATCTATTTTTTTAATTTATCTATAAAATAGAAAATATAAACAAAACCATAGGATAAGAGGGTCAAATGCAAGTCAAAAGAAGAACGAGAGGAATGAGGTAGTGGAGGAGCAGGAGCAGCTATTTTGCTGGCCTGCGGTGGCATTTATTTCCCAGATCTGCTTAAGTAGCACCTGTTGTTTCTCCAGTAGCACTCTATCATTAAAAACATGTAAACAATCAGAACACTCTAAAATTTTAGAATAATGGCATTAAAATATCTTCATTCTATAATATCAATAAATATCAATGGCTTGAATTCACCTATTAAAAGGTACAGATCAGGAAGATGGATCAGAAAACACAACCCAACCATATGTTGTCTGCAGGAATCCCACCTAACTCAACAAGACAAACACAGACTCAAAGTGAAAGGATGGAAAACTACCATACAAGCCAGTGGACCACAAAAAAAGGGGGCAGGAACAGGTATTCTCAATCAGACATGATAGACCTTAAAACAAATAAAATTTTAAAAGATAGGGATGGACATTACTTAATGCTCAGAGGATCAGTCAATCAAGAGGACTTAACAATTATTAACATCTATGCACCCAATGAGAGGCCATCTAAATACATCAAACACCTACTGAAAGAGCTACAGCAATAAATTAACAGCAACACAGTCATAGTCGGGGATTTCAACACCCCTTAGATGTTAGATCAGAAACTATCAAATCCTTAGAGGAAAATATTGGCAGAACTCTTTTCCATATAAATTTTAAAGGCACCTTCAATGAAGTGAATCTACTTCAATGAAGTTCCAAAAAAAAAAAAGTTGAACAATAAACACAAAGCAGAACTTGGACTGGGTATGTTGTATTGCACCAAAATAAAGGGCTCTGGGGTAGGGACAGGGAGGACCCGGGTCCTGGAACATGATGGCAGAGGAGGACCTAGAGGGGCATTGAGTTGTTATGTGGAAAACTGAGAAATGTGAAAAGGGTTAGATGTCGTAATGGTTATGCAAAGAGACTCTTATTCCGGAGGCTCCAAAGTCTTTACCCCATCTTGGATGGAGCTCGAAGATACCATGTTAAGTGAGATAAATCAGAAACAAAAGCATGAATATAGGATGATCTCACTCATAGGCAGAAGCTGAAAAACAGAATCAGCAGAACTTGGACTGGAGTTGGTGTATTGCCCCAAAGTAAAAGACTCTGGGGTATCGGGGAGGGTTCAAGTCCTGAAACATGATGACAGAGGAGGACCTAGTGTGGGTTGTATTGTTATGTGGAAATGTTATGCATGTACAAACTATTGTATTTTACTGTTGGCTGTAAACCATTAAGCCCCCAATAAAGAAAAAAAATTAAAAACCTGTAAACAAATGAACAAATGAATGCAGATAAAAATAACAGAGAGGGGAAATGAATGCAGATATAAATAACAGGGAGAGTAACTTGGAAGTTAGTTGTGTTACTAAGGGAGTGCCTATCTCCCTCTATTGAAATAGCTTCTGCACCTCAAGGTTTTCGAGCTCTTCCCTCCCCTCACAGCCTTTGATGTGATCAGATGACTCACCAGAAGACAAGGCATAAGCCACACAAGAGCTGTAGCTACCCAGAGGTAGTTACAGTACACATGGGTGACTCAGAAGGTGTCTCTGTGGTGTGACCTAGGGCTTGATGAAGGAAGGATACTGGGCCCAGGCTATCTCCCCATTCAGCCTGCCAAACTACCTGAGGTGTCCAAATGCTTATGCCAAATGACTTTAGGAATTAGGCATTTCCTGTTGAAATACAGGTGAATGTCCCTGACTTAGCTAGGTAACATATCTAGTCTTGGTGATTAACACTTTGAGTTTGGATTGATTTCTGAGGATCTAGTCTTTATCAAACTTTAACAAGGGTTATAAGCTCTATTTATAGCTATAAGCTCTAGAATTTTTCATATGCCAGACTGTTTGGAATCTGAAAATGTAGATTCTAGATAGGAAACTATCAAGAGACAGCAAAAAAGTGTATGGATGAAACACATGACTAAGAAGAACCTTTGGGTGTCAAACAGAGCTTGTTCAAATGATTTACATTAACCTGCATTGGTTTTTATCATCTGGAGAATAAAAACCCTGGTGCTAACAAAGACCTAAGTTATTATGTGAATTTAATGAGCTATATATTGAATGCTTAGACCAATGTGAAGATTGAATTAGTAAAATAAATGGTTATGATATACCCTGGCTTCCTAGGAGCTCAAAGCTCTTGTAATCTTTTCTGGATACCTCATATTAATTAGTATGATCATTTTATGAGGCATTTTAACATTTCTTATCTAGAATTCAATGGAACCTGGGTATGGTATGAAATTCATAAGTGAGGTTACAATCCCTTGTCTCAGCATTTTCTTGTTACGTCTCTGATGCCTCGCTTTCTGTCTTGTGTTATTGTATTGCTATACATGTCTAGGGAAAAGACTTCACATTTGGGGGTCGGGCGGCGGCGCAGCGGGGTAAGCGCACGTGGCGCAAAGCGCAGGGACCGGCGTAAGGATCCCGGTTCGAGCCCCCGGCTCCCCACCTGCAGGGGAGTCACTTCACAGGCGGTGAAGCAGGTCTGCAGGTGTCTATCTTTCTCTCCCCTCTCTCTCTGTCTTCCCCTCCTCTCTCCATTTCTCTCTGTCCTATCCAACAATGAATTGCATCAACAAGGGCAATAATAATAGCCACAACGAAGCTACAACAAGGGCAAACAAAAGGGGGAAAAAATGGCCTCCAGGAGCGGTGGATTCATGGTGCAGGCACCGAGCCCAGCAATAACCCTGGAGGAGGAAAAAAAAAAAAAAAAAGACTTCACATTTGACTTAAGTCACACATGACTGAATTTATGCATGACTTGGGAGCCATGCTTCTGGATAAGCAGCCAAATCTTTTCCCCTTGGTGACCAGCTAGCCTGTGAGATCCAATAGTTGGCCTCATCCCATGTAAAGCTGAAATACCACATACAGCTTGGAATGCCTTTTGAAATTACATATTTGGAATTCCTTATTATCAGACATAACACATACATATCAAATCCATACATTGCAAAGTATGCCAGAGATGAAAGAAGTTCTCCAGAGTTTACTCTTTGGATAGAATTTTGTCCCACAAAGTTGGCTGATAGAGGTAGGTGACATAAGTGAAGTGGTGGTTGTGTCTGAAGAAGGCCCTTCATGGCTGGGGAGTGAGAATGGAGAATGTGGGAGATGGTAGACAGAGAGATGCCAGTCACGTGGCCATAAACGCAAAATTTAGATGAACTGAAGTGTTGTGTCATCTAGACTCTTTTTCACACCTTTTTGTTGTCATTGCCTTTGGGTGTTTCTCTTTGGTGACACCTTGATATCCAAGCTCTGCAGCAGGGTGGAGTTGGGTGGTGCAGTGTGGTTACTCCTTGTTAGGCATGGTGTGCAGAAGGATGGAGTAGGATGGTGCAGTAAAGGTAGCACTGGGAGAGTCCCCACCTCTGGTTATGAGTCTCTGGAATTCTGCCATTTAATCTTACATCAGCCTGAGTTTGAAATTGCATCAGCCAAGATGGCTGTTGCTACTCTCCTCAGTTTATTTTTGTGTCTTGTGTAATTCCAGCAAGGTACTATTGATAGTGGGATAAATGAGTCACTGACTGGAATATGGCATTATTAGCTCTGTGGTGCTCACATTGCTGCTAGACTGCATTTATTTTATTTAAATTATTGGGGAGGAATTATCTTTTTAATATGTTTTCTTAAATATTTATTTATTTATTCCCTTTTGTTGCCCTTGTAGTTATTATTGTTGTTGTTACTGATGTAATTGTTGTTGGATAAGACAGAGAGAAATGGAGAGAGGAGGAGAAGACAGAGAAGGGGAGAGAAAGACAGACACCTGCAGACCTGCTTCACCACCTGTGAAGCAACTCCCCTGCAGGTGGGGAGTTGGGGGCTCGAACCGGGATCCTTACTCCAGTCCTTGCACTTTGCACCACCTGCACTTAACCTGCTGTGCTACCACCCGACTCCCAGGAATTATCTTAAAAAAAAAACTTTATTGGGGGATTAGTGGTTTACAGTTGACAGTAAAATACAGTAATTTGTACATGTGTAACATTTCTGTTTTCTACATAACAATGCAACCCCCACTAGGTCCTCCTCTGCCATCATGTTTCAGGACCAACTTCAGTCCAAGTTCTGCTTAGTGTTTTCCCTTCTGATCTTGTTTTTCAACTTCTGCCTATGAGTGAGATCATCCCATATTCACTCTTCTCTTTCTCGTTTATCTCACTT
Source organism: Erinaceus europaeus (assembly GCF_950295315.1). NCBI lineage: Eukaryota > Metazoa > Chordata > Mammalia > Eulipotyphla > Erinaceidae > Erinaceus > Erinaceus europaeus. The sequence continues at coordinate 147,328,239 of NC_080164.1, forward strand.
AACATCATTCCTTCCAGCTCCACCCAAGATGAGGTGAAGAAGGTGAATTCACAATTTTTAATAACTGAGTAGCATTCCATTGTGTATATACCACAACTTTCTCAGCCACTCACTTGTTGTTGGACACCTGAGTTGTAGGAATTATCTTCTGAGAGTGAGTAGGAGCAGTCATTTACCTGTGAAAGAGCTACTGGTGTTCAATCCAGTTGTCAATGCAAATATCTCCCTTTGAGTTGATTACTAAATGTGAAATGACACACCGAAGACAAAATTCTTTCAACAGATTCTGAAGTTTAATTAATACTAACAATAAAACATTGTTTCTATTGCTCACTGGGAGTTACTTTGAATAGACACCATGTTTAAAAGTTTGAGCTCTGTAGTCAGAATCCTTGGGTATCTGGATTGCCAGCTGAGTGATGATGGACCAATAGCACAATATTAGGGAGCATCATTTCCAGTGGATTCTTTGTAAATGTTGTTTCCTGGTGGTACAGAGGGGTGGAGGGGAATGTGCATAGACCTTAGTCTCTTTTCTAAAGTGGAAATGATGATACTTTGATGTTAGGGATAATTGAGGTAATATCTCTAAAACATATAGTGTAGAGTTGAGACAGTTGGTGTTCAGTAAAGTTAACTCTTGCCATTTATAGTGGCAAAAGGAGGGTGTAGGAGTGATACTGGAAGAGGAGTCCATTCATCTTAAATATTGTTCAGCAAAATATTGGATTAAAATATTCCTGTTTTTCTGTTTGCCTAAGGACCTTAAGTTAATAAGATTGCAAGAAATATTGAAGCTTAATGAAGCATTCTGATTTCTGTATAGATTTTTCTTTTCCTTTTGAAAATACTTTAATGAGGGGTGGGGGGAGAGAGACAGAAAGAAAGATAAAGATCACTGCTCCTCTCTGGTTTATGGTGGGGTAGGGGAATGAACCTGGGATTTCAAAGCAAAACCATCATGTTATATCCGCTGCTAGATTTTTTTTTTCTATAAAAGCACAATGTTTTGTAAAATGTATATTCCATTTAATGTGAGCATGAAGAAATAGATGTTCTTTCTATGAAAGGAGTCTAGGTTCTTTGGATATGAAGTATCTGACATTACAGAATTTTTACATTTACATTTACAAAATTACAGATTTGTGGTGTCAGGGTACCAAGGGCTCTGTGCTTAAACAGAGATGCTCTGTCTAAGAATTTCTCATCTATTTCATTTTTTGTTTTATCTTAGGTTGTTTATGATGCTAATACACTTTACATTTTTGCACCTAGTGCACAAAGCAGAGACCAGTGGGTGAAGAAGTTAAAAGAAGGTAAAAATCATAATGAACTATTAATCTGTGATAACATTGTTATCACTAAAATAGAAATGCAATTAACATATCTTGCATGTATAATCTTTTAATCTACAATACATGTTTCTCATACTGTTATCAGAAAATGGAGTTACTAAGCTACGTGAATAGTATAGTGATGTTCTCATAAAGTAAATGATATATGTTGAATATCATAAATATTAAAAATATTAGTTCTTCTAATGGCACACATATAGCTTGTAAGAAAAACATGCTTTCAATCTGTAATACATTTAGAGAAAATAAAGCACTTGACCTTTACGGTAGCAGAATTTGGCATTTCCTAAGAAATTGCTTATATAATCAGTCACCTCTTCCTATGACTGAATTGACTTGCATGTAAAGTATTTAAGTAGGTGCCTTGTCTACACAGTCCTCATTGCTTCTTCAGAATGGAGGTAAATTGATTTTTGCGTTTACTCATCACAGTGTAGTAGAGGTCACTTCCAAACAATGATGGCTCAGAAAATAAGATGGAAGAAAAGCAAATGGTGTTTTGAATGCTGGATTGTATGATGTCATAGGGTATTCTTATAATAAACGGCGTATCTGAAGAATAAAGCATGATTGACAGTGTTGCCTATAAAAATTTCTGTTATCTCTCTTTTATTTCACTAATTATTTAATGTGTGTAAATTACAGAAATTAAGAACAACAATAATATTATGATTAAATATCATCCTAAGTTCTGGGCAGATGGGAGTTATCAGTGTTGTAGACAAACTGAAAAACTTGCACCTGGATGTGAGAAATACAATCTTTTTGAAAGTAGTAAGTATTTGTTTTGTTCCAAAATTATAATTATATTTTGTGTAGGATGTGCATATTGTTGGCACAAAGAGAAGGTGTTATGATTTTGATTTAGGTTATTTGGGTCTTCATACAATCTAGTATATTGTAAACATCAGGTAGCTTTTGAATGTATTTAAAAAAATTATTTATAAAATGGAGATATTGACAAGACCATAGAATAAGAGGGGTACAATTCCATACAATTCCCACTACCAGAACTCCCTATCCCATCCCACCCCCAGGATTTCCTATTTATCCCTCTGGGGGGTTGGTCCATACCCCCAGCCTGTCTCTTTCCTTAATGGGGCAGGGCTCTGGGGAGGCAAGGTTCCAGGACATGTTGGTGGGTTCGTCTGCCCAGTGAAGTCAGGTTGGCATCATGATAGTATCTGAAGCCAGGTGGCTGAAAAAGAGTTAAGATATAAAGCTGAACAAATTGTTGACCAATTGAACCTATAATATATACACACTTGAATGCATTTTTAAAAATTTTTTATTTTATTTATTTATTCCCTTTTGTTGCCCTTGTTGTTTTATTGTTGTAGTTATTATTGATGTTGTTGTTGTTGGATAGGACAGAGAGAAATGGAGAGAGGAGGGGAAGACAGAGAGGGGGAGAGAAAGACAGACACCTGCAGACCTGCTTTACCGCCTGTGAAGGGACCTGCCTGCAGGTGGGGAGCCGGGGGCTCGAACCGGGATCCTGACGCCAGTCCTTGAGCTTAGCGCCACCTGCGCTTAACCCGCTGTGCTACAGCCCGACTCCCACTTGAATGCATTTTATAAAAAATAATTTTGAGAGAGTCCACATATCAAATACACAGCCTATATATCAAAAAGACTCAGTCTGTGTTTTAAAAACTTCGAGACATACAATTAATTTTTCCCCTCTCATATTAATTAACTAGTGATTTATATGACTACATTTTACTAGGAGTGTACATAAACACCATTCCCACCACCAAAAGACTGTGTCCCATCCCACCCACCCACTCCCATCCCCCACCAGCCCAGGAAGCCGCATGTCTACCTCTCACCACAGGGTTTTTACTTTGGTGCCCTACTTTCAATTTAGTCAGATCTTGCTTTTAGTTTCCCTTTCAGATCTTCTTTCTCAACTTCTGTTGATGAGTGGGATCATTCCATACTCATCTTTATCTTTCTGACTTAGCTCGCTTAACATAATTCCTTCTAGCTCTGTCCAAGATGGGTCTGGGAAGGTGGGTTCGTTGTTCTTGATAGCTGTATAGTGTTCCATTGTGTATATATGCCACAGCTTTCTCAGCCACTCATCTGTTGTTGAGCACCTGGGTTGCTTCCAGGTTTTAGCTATTATGAATTGTGCTGCTATGAACATAGGAGTACACACCTCTTTTTGGTTGGGTGTTATGGAGTCCTTGGGGTATAAAGGTGGATCACTTTCTAACAAAGTCCCAAAACCTAAATATACACCAGGTTCTGTGAGAGAGAGCATATGTTCACACGTATCCATAAACAAGTGCAAAATATATACCTGAAAGCAGAAGTACACTAGAGTTTGCAGTGAGTACCCCCCCCCCCAACACTTCCTCTCCACAATTCCAACCTTTGGGTCCATGATTGCTCAACAATTTGTTTGGCTTTGTATGTTAACTCTCTTTTCAGCCACCAAGTTCCAGATGCCATCAGGATGCTGGCCAGGCTTCCCTGGACTGAAGACCCCACCAATGTGTCCTGGAGCTCTGCTTCCCCAGAGCCCCACCCTACTAGGGAAAGAGAGAGGCAGACTGGGAGTATGGACCGACCAGTCAACGTCCATGTTCAGCACAGAAGCAATTACAGAAGCCAGACCTTCCACCCTCTGCAACCCACGACCCTGGGTCCATGCTCCCAGAGGGATAGAGTATGGGAAAGCTATCAGGGGAGGGGGTGGGATATGGAGATTGGGTGGTGGGAATTGTGTGGTATTGTACCCCTCCTACCCTATGGTTTTGTTAATTTATCCTTTCTTAAATAAAAATAATAATAATAATAATAGCACCAATAAAAAATAATAATTTTGCTTAGTTGACTGTGAGGCCATCTTGTGGAATCAAAAGATTTATTTGAAAGAGCTTTTATAATAATATTGAAGACTGTTAAAAATTCATCTGTTAAAAGTATGAGCCTAGTTGACACCATCAATAGTTTTCTTTCTTTCTTTCTTTCTTTCTTTTTTTCTTTTCTTTCTTTCTTTCTTTCTTCCTTCCTTTCTTTCTTTCTTTCTTTCTTCAGTCTTATTGGAGTATAATTTATAATAAAACTCTAAGATATTTAAAGTATACAGTATGATGGCATGGTACTGGTAGATAGCATTTTGACTTGGTTTTGTTGTCATTTCAGGTATAAGAAAAGTACTACCTCCAGCACCAGAAACAAAAAAAGTAAGTTTTTGTTTTTTTTGGGGGGGAACATTTATGAATTACCCAAGTATTTATTTTCATCAATGTGTCACTGTACCTCCCCATGATCATATCAGATTCAGATAGATGATGGCATATTTTATTTATTTTTGCCAAAATTACAAGCTCAACTGAATCAGATAACATTATTGCCCCTATTATCATTTGTCACTTTGCCTGCATTTAAGCTTAAAGAATTGTATAAAAGGTCTGAGGAATATTTACAGGAATATTCCAGTCTTTTTTTAAAAAAAAATTTATATTTTTTTATATTTACTTACTTATTTTCCCTTTTGTTGCCCTTGTTGTTTTAGTTATTATTGTTGTTATTGATGTTGTTGTTGTTGGATAGGACAGAGAGCAATGCAGAGAGGAGGGGAAGACAGAGAGGGGGAGACAAAGATAGACACCTGCAGACCTCCTTCACCTGCTCCTTGCAGGTGGGGAGCCGGAGGCTCGGACCAGGGTCCTTACACCGGTCCTTGCGCTTCGAGCCACGTGCGCTTATCCCACTGCTCTGCCGCCCGACTCCAGGTATTCCAGTTTTAAGACCACACACAGGATTATGACACAAAGAGCTCACTACGCCTGTAGTGAGGGCGTAGTGAGCTCTTTGTGTCATAATCCTGTGTGTGGTCTTAAAACTGGAATACCTGGAGGGCCTGTGCCTCACTACGCTTGAAGCCCTGTGCGTACACTACAACACTACATCAGAAGCACCATGGCACACGGACTAAAGAGAAGCTTCGCAGATGGTGGAGGAGTGTTGTAGTGTCTTTCCTTCTAGGTCTCTTTCTCTCTCTGACTCTGTGTAAAATATTTAAAAAGTCAGCTTGGGAGTGGTGAAGCTGTGAATGCATGAGGTCTCTGTGCTACCAAAAAGTGTGTTTGTATATGTTTTGTTTGTTTGTTTGTTTGTTTAGTATTTATGATGAAGGAATGACTTAAGTAGTATGCTTTTGAAGAGTAGGATTAGTGAAAACCCCATGTATTTTTAGATCTAAGCAATTGAGTGTGAATTGATATGAGTGACTTTGGGTAGGTTATTTCTGTTATTGCTTCCATGACTGTATCATGGGAATTAAGTTCTTTACTTCATAGGTCAGTATTAGAACAGGGGAGAAAACATGTTAGGAACTAAGTATGTTCCTTGCACAAAGTAGGTATAAGGAAGATTAAATTCCGTTGAATGCAAGGAGACCTGATAGAAGACTCCATAGTCCACCCTCTTTCCTCCCTTTTCTTCACCCACCCCCACACTGAGGGCCATGTGAATAATGAATCTACTTTTAGTTCTCATTTCCATTTCCATATTATCCTCTCCTTTCTCTTGTTATTGGCTTTTAATATTTAGAAGTAGTTTTTTGTTTGTCTCCTGTTTTCTGAAACCCTTGAGAGTCTTGTGGCATCAGCATCATCAAGCTTTATAGCAGGCTCACCAGATTATTTTCTAGTATTTATTGTATAGAGACAGGGGAGAGAGAGATACAGAAGGAGAGAGAAAGAGGCACCTGTAGCACTGCTTCACCACTCATAAAGCTTTCCTCCACACAGGTGGGGATCAGGGGCTTGAACCTAGGGACCCTGCACATTGTAGTATGTACTTTCAACCAGAAGTGCCCTGCCCAACCCAAGTTCACCAGATTTTATTAAGTAGAATGAGGTTTCTGTTTTATTCTGTGGTTGTGTAGGAATCCTTTAAAATTTCACTTAACACCCCACCTCACACAGGACTAACCTTCACATATTATCTCCTTTTCTTAGCGGAGGCCTCCCCCACCCATCCCTCCTGAAGAGGAAGATAATAGTGAAGAAATAGTTGTTGCTATGTATGATTTCCAAGCGACAGAAGCACATGACCTCAGACTAGAGAGAGGTCAAGAGTATATCATACTAGAAAAGAATGATGTTCATTGGTGGAGAGCAAGAGACAAATATGGGTAAGTCTTCTCTCTGTGTGTGTGACATATAGTGGTGGGTGGAGGTGAGTGCTGAGTAAGCAGAGGATAATTAGTAACTGTGATTTCATGAGACAGTTTTCACCCCGCCATGAATGAAAGTGTACATAAAGACTTTGTATCAACACGAAGTATCTTAGTAGTGACTCAATAAACATAAATGGAGCAACCACTTTTTTTTTGAACTTAAGATACATCACAGAGGTCATTAAATTCATTATATATTTGATTAGATTGTTTCACCTTAGGAAATGACATATGCTCGTGCGCGCGCGCGCACACACACCTTATTTGGTGGAAATAATCTTAAATTTTTGTAAGGGATGGGGAGAAGGTGATGAGGGAGAGAGAATGTATGTCTCTCTCTAGATACACATATGTGCATTATATATACACACACACACACACGTATACAAGATAATCTAGACATGAGAGAAAATAGTCTTTTCAGCCCTACTGTTGCTAAATGTTGGTAAACATAGGAGGTGAGGGGATTTTAGGTTTTATTGGGAAAAGTCTCTATCTTGTGGCACATCGTCTGAATATAACCCTGTTTTTATTTGGAGTTCCCATGGACCTTCCTTCTGAACCTGTTTTCTTACCTGCCTGAATCTCTCTTCCCCCCAATTCCAATACTCTCTTTCTCAGGCTACTTTTGCAGAAGCCATGGAAGCCTCTAGAGTAGGGTCCTTTCAGCATATGCATGTCTCTTGAGTGCTGGTTTGATGTATGTTCTCTCCTTTGGGAACATTAAACTTTTATTCTATATTTATAAGAAGGTTGCCATCACTTCTTTTTTGTCAAATACCACAGAAGATTGATTGCCACTAAGATTTTTATTTATTTCTTATTGTGGAAATTTTTAAACATTCACAAAATTTCATAAATAGTATAATGGAATCTCTTGTCACTTGACTTGGAAGATTACCAGTATTTAAGATTCTTATTTATTATATGCTTAATTAGATTATTCTGACCTATATAATTGTGGAAATTATATCTTATGTTAGCATTTTATGTCAGTCTTGATCTACCAAATCCTCCTCATTTTTGTCTCTGGAGTGTTTAGAAGTAAATAAAATTATGTCATGTCACTTATCAGCTTAATTTCTAAAACGTTTTTAAAAGTCACTGCCAAATCATAATTCTTATTAGTGATAGTTTAAAAAAATCATCTGTAGACTTTCTCCTGAAGTTTTGGGTCTGGAAATAGTTAGATATACAGAGTACATATATCTAACTATCTAGAAGTTGTAAGGCAAGGTGGCAGTCTGGTAAATAAAATGCAATTTGTCCTCCAACTTGACAAATATAATTCAGCTAGCCTTGCAAACTTTAAGACATATTATTTAAGTATTACAGGAAAAACAGTACTTTTTCTTTTAATAATTTCTCATAAAATTTTAGTTTACTTAAGATCTGCTTTTCACTTTTAGGAGTGAAGGTTATATCCCAAGCAATTATGTAACGGGGAAGAAATTGAGCAACTTAGATCAATACGAGTAAGTAAATACTTATTTTGTGATTGTGGAAAAACTAGAAAGCCATTTTACTTATCCTAATTATGTAAGGCATTTGGAGGATACTGAATAATTTTCATTATACTTAGAATATATTGCTAACAAATATTTAACTCAGTTGTACATTTTCATGGAGTCAGTGAGATAGCTCATGTGGGAAGGTACCTGCTTTGCCACAGGTTTGAATTTTTTGCCTCCAGGGCTATGGCTGGGGCTCAGTGCCTGCACCACAAATCCACTGCTCCTGGAGGCTATTTCTTCCCTTTTGTTGCCCTTGTTGTTTATTGTTGCTGTTATTATTATTGCTATTGTTACTGCTGTCATTGTTGTTGGATTGGACAGGGATAAATGGAGAGAGAAGGGGAAGACAGACAGGAGGAAAGACACCTGCAGACCTGCTTCACTACCTGTGAAGCGACTCCCCTGCAGGTGGGGAGCCAGGGGCTCGAATCACGATGGTTACACCAGTCCTCGCACTTTGCAACATATGGCTTAACCCTCTGCGCTACTGCCCACCCCCTCGAATTTCTTTAAGTACTGACACTGAGGGAAACTTTGGTGCTACAGAGCCTCTTCTCTCTCCCCCCCCCCCAATTTCTATCTAAAAAAAAAAAGTGAGTACAAAATGGTGAGCCTCAGTGATGACAAAAAATAAAAAAACATAACTGCATTGTGCTTCACTCAGTCGTAAGTTCACCAAATATTAACTGAACTCTTTTATCAGTCACATTAGGGGTACAACCAGGCATACAGCATATGGATATGCAATAATCTATACAATTATATTTGTGTTTGCATGGAATTGTGCTTTTTAAAAGCGGTGGTACAAAACAAAACTGGCAGTCTCTTTATCCTTACTATCTTAAACTAGAATCTATGGACTGAGTAAAAAGGCTGTGTATGAACTAGAAATTCCTGGTGTGTGCTGTCAAATTGTTTCCCAAAGGAGTCATACTGCTTATAAGTCAACTAGAAATATGTGGTCAGATTTTAATGACAGGTTCATATCCACCAGATGAGTATCTTGTGGTCATTCAGAGGTGATGTATTGACAGTTTGCTTACTTCCTTAATAAACACCACCACCACCACCACTGCCAGCAAAAATCTGTTTCCTTTGTCCACATTACTCCCTGTAATATGGTAGTACCTTAAGATAGAGAAAAGGATGACTAGGAGATAACTCCTCTTGTAGGGCACATACCTTATCATGTGCCAGGATCTGGGTTCAAACCCATAGCAACTCATGGGAACATGAGTGGCAGAGTGGTGTCTTTCTTTCTCTAGAATTAAAATACAGAACTGATCTCTCTTTCTCTAGGAAATAAATGTCATCTGGGAGCAACAGAATAATGTATGCTTGGAGCCTTAGGGCAGGTGAGCTAGAAAAAGAGTAATAGGCTCAAAAAAACAGCAGTCAAGTCTTTTGATCCTTCCAAGTTATTTTAGAAGTAGATGAGGTATAAAATGAACCAATTCTGCTTAAATTATTTTTTTAAATTTTTTCCACTTTATTGGGGATTAATGGTCTACAGAAACAGTAAAATATAATAATTTGTACATGTGCAACATTTCTCAGTTTTCCACATAACAATCTAACAACCCCCCCCAGGTCCTCCTCTGCCATCATGTTCCAGGACCTGAACACTTTCCCCACGCCAGAGTCTTTGGTGCAGTCCACCAGCTCCAGTCCAAGTTCTGCCTTGTGTTTTCTCTTCTGTTCTCATTTTTCAACTTCTGTCTATGGCTGGGATCATCCCATATTCATCCTCTCATTCTGGCTTATCTTACTTTACATGATTTCTTCAAGCTTCATCCAAGATGAGATGAAGAAGGTGAATTCACCATTTTTTTAAATTTTTTATTTATAAAAAGGAAACATTGACTAAACCACAGGATAAGAGGGGTACAACTGTACACAATTCCCACCACCAGAACTCTGTATCCCATCCCCTCCCCTGATAGCTTTCCTATTCTTTAACCCTCTGGGAGTATGGACCCAAGGTCATTGTGGGTTTCAGAAGGTTGAAGGGCTGGCTTCTGTAATTGCTTCCCCGCTGAACATAGGCGTTGACAGGTTGATCCATACTCCCAGCCTGTCTCTCCCTTTACCTAGTGGGAAAGGGCTCTGGGGAAGTGGAGCTTCAGGACACACTGGTGGGGTTGTCTGAAAGTCTGGTCAGTATCATGCTAGCATCTGGAACCAGGTGGTTGACAAGAGAGTTAACATATAAAGCTAAACAAGTTGTTGACCAATCATGAACCTAAGGGTTGGAATAGTGCAGATGAAGAGTGGGGGGGGGGTCCTCCATTTTATAGATAGCTAGTAGGCGTATTTTAGTTAAATTCCAAAGGGCCTGTGGCTATGCTAGTTTTTTTTCTTTTTTTTTTTTTTTTTTTTTTGCCCCTGAGCCTGAAATCTGATATGTTGGTGGATCCAAGTTACTGTCTGGGGAGATGATGTCATGGCTGGAAAAAGGACCAGAAAGCTGGATCAGGGAAGAGAGTAGCTCCCTCATATGGGAAAGGGGTATAAAAATTGTTGACTGTAAACCCCATCAGTTTGATGTGATCTGGAGCCCATAATCAGCTTAGGAGCCTATGTGACCTCTACATCCCTCTAGATCTGAGCTCACATTCTGTGGTCATGCATAGGAACATTCCATGCTGCCCCAATATCGACCCACCTTCCTCAGGTGTAGCATAGAGTATGTTGTCCATCCAACCTTTAGAGGATGGTACATTCTCTACTGTTGTTGATCCGAGTTGAGGGCAAGGTCCTATGGGGGCCCACAAAGGGGTCTATTTTGTTGTTGCTGATAGATATGACTGGTAACAAAGTGAGAGAGCTTCTTTCTTCAGTTCAGTTATAGTATTAGCTTGTTCTGCTAATTGACCTTTTAGTTTAGCTATTTCAGCTTTCAGTTCTCTAATTACCTCGAGGTAGCTTGTGTTTTCCTTGAGGGTATCATCTGTTGTTTCTCTAATTCTGATAGCCCTTTCCTCCATAGTTGTCTTCATTTCTGTGATTATTAGGTTTATTATTGCTTGCATACTTTTCTTATCTATGGTTACTTCTGACTGATTTGGAGTTTCTTTTGGTCTCCTATTTGCTCTTGATTTAGCCTTTTTTTTTAATTGATGTGTTTTTTATTTTTTTGTTCTGTCATTCTTTAGTTGTTGTGTTTTGAGTACAAGCCACACTATACTAAATACCTTTATAACAAATGCAGTCACCAACCTCAGAAATTATAATAGTAACTGAAGCAAGGATTGATGCAGTTTACCCAATACCAGTTAGCCAAACAACACCTCCAGTCCAAGAAAAAATAGCAACCAAATCCAAAAGAAAAAGAAAGAGCAAGGAAAAAAGGGAAAGCAAGAATAGACAATTATGCAAATCTACTGTCCACTGTAAATTCTAGGGATAGCAAGAGGAGAAAGGGAAGTAGAGAAGAGAGACACACACAGAGAGAAAGTCACTCTGAGTCAGATTTCTTCCCCAAAATAATTCACAAATTAGTATCAGTGAATTCAGAAAGCAAAAGATGGAGAAAGGAAGAAAAGAAGACAAGAACAAGAAAAAAAAAAAAAAGCAGTGAAAGGAAATAGGTTTTTTTTTTTTAATTAGCTAGGAGGAGGGAAAAAGGAGAGTGGAGGGAAGAGGTAGAGTGAAACAAGTTCCTCTCACAATGGATAGGACACCCAGTCACCTAGCAGTGGAAAAAACAACAGTTAATTTTGGTCAACCTGAAGAAAGAGGGTGGAAAAGAGACACGCTTATATATAATAGTAACAATAAAATAGAATAGAGTAAAAAAGCCCTAACTGTCAGTCTGCAGCTTGGACCGCTCCAGATTGGCTGTAGGCAGCTTGAGCAAAGACAGCCAATTGTAAGAAGTATCCAAAAAAGAAAAAAAAAAAAAAAAAAACCTCCAGGTAGTCTTTCCCAGGCAGGGGTGAGTCTCAGATTCTTCAGATATTTTGTTACTCAAATAGAGCTCCAGCCACTTAAAAAAGAGAGAGAGAGAGAGAGAGAAGGAAAGCAAAAAGGAAAATGATTGGAATAACAACCTTGTTGAGCCAGGAATTTTGGTAAAGAAAATAGCTCAGCAGAAAGCCTCCTAGGAGCAGCTGTCCAGCTCCTGGGGACTGGTTCTGGGGTGAGGGGAGGGGTGAGCTTCAGAAATAATCAAAAGATTTCCTTTCTTTTTCCTCCTGGCCTCTGTTTTCTAACCCAAAAGTGAGCTATAGGACCCCTCCTTGGTGTCACACTTAGGACCTCTTATTCACCTGCCTGCTGATGGCCCAGTATCCTACCCTAACCAGAAAATCCTAGGTCACAAGCAGCTGCCTCCAGGTCGCCATCATGGCTCTGCCCCCCTCTGCTTAAATTATTAAATAAATTTTAGAGCAATGTATCAAATCCTTACAATTAGAGGAGATGCTAAAAAGTGAAAATGTGGACCTAATTATAAACTGAGGTGACTGAGAATTAACTGATAACCCAAGAAAGGGGTGTGCTTGGACACTAGATATTCCTTACCCATATATGAGCTCTCTCTTGTGACTTCTGGGATTTGGATGGGGGAGGGAGGAGATTTTTAGGAAACTTATGATTCATCACTAGGAGTTTGGTTATGTCTTTGTTTGAAGAGTTCATCTGAGGGATCTCCTTCCTCTCTGTCTGACTAAGGGAACTGGCTGAGTATGGTATCCGGGCTGGAAATTCCCTCAAAAGTCTGTGCAGAGGTCAGGAATTCCACAGGGCATTGTGCAAAGCCTGATGGGGAAGAATGGATAGACCTGTTCCCCATGTGGCAGGGTTTCCTTCTTCCCTGCTATTTTTCTGTCCAACAAATGGACACACACAGGCACAGACACACACCACATGCCCAGCCTGTGACACATCTTAAATGTCCACAAGGTTAAGTAACCTTTTCATTTTATTTATTTGTTTTCATCATCAGGGCTTCAATACTCAAGGCTGACTTATTCTCGCAGGTAGAGAGACAGAGGCAGAGGGAGAGAGGAAAAGACACCACAGCATCAAAGCTACCTCCAATATAATGAAGGCTGAACTTGAACCTGGGTTGTGTGCAGGCACACTATCCAGGTGAGCAATTATAGAGACCCTAAGTAGCCTTTAAGGAAAAAAAAAATAGATGTTTAAATAAGAGTCCTACTGATTCGTTTATCCATTGCAACACTGGCCCCAGCCTGAAATAAGAGTTCTTCTGCTTCTGCTTGGGCCTTGGAGGAATCCTAGACCACAGATTATCCAGTGGGCTGGACTCAAGATTGCCAGGCTGCAATTCCTAGAACTCTGAGTATCTGAGTTCTGACCCCCTGACCCCACCCAAGTGATAGTCTGAGGAGGAGAGCCTCAGAGAAACTATTGTATGAATGAATTAAATCATTGTGATGATCAGTAAGACTGTGTTCTTGACAGAAAGAAGTTAAAGGAAGAAAATGACAGAAATGAAAAGGCTTTTAGAATTGAAAAAAGTCTAGGATACAAGCTTTGAGTGGGTGGTGCTGTAAGCCAAAGCCGAGTGAGAGGACAAGTGAAGATTTCCATCTGCTTGGTTCATTGTTTCCTGTTCTTCCTTCACTTACACCTGATGTCTCTCTTTAATGTTTTTCCCTATGACTCACTCTCACTTATCCTCCCACAGAAGCTTGACCTAGATTGTCTTTTTCAAAAAGGGCGCATCTCCTCTAAAATTTTTGAAGTGACTAGCCAATCTGAAAAACTTCTTCACATTAGTGTTTTGCTAACTAAAAATGAGTAGAACTGGGCAGTGCCGCTGAGCAGTGGTATATCTGGTTAAGCACACATAGTGCTATGCTAGGACCCGGGTTCAAGCTCCCACTCCCCACCTGCAGGGGGGACACTTAACAAACAGTAAAGCGTGTCTACAGATGTCTTCCTTCCTTCCTTCCTTCCTTCCTTCCTTCCTTCCTTCCTTCATTCCTTCCTTTTTCTTTCTTTTTCCCTCTGTCTCCCTCCTCTCAATTTCTCTCTGTCCTGTGAAATAAAATGAAAAAAAAAAAGGAAAAAAATGGCCTTAAGGAGGGGTGGATTTATATTGTCGGCACTGAGCCCCAATGCTAATGCTGGAGACAAAAAAAAAAAAAAAGATGAAGAAGAAAGAAAAGAAGTAAGCTATCTATGAAGACACAGCACTTCTTCTTTTTCCTTTCCTCCTCCTCTTCCTCCTCTTCCTTCTTTCTCTTCCTCTTCCCCCTCCCCCTCCTCTCCCCCTCCCCTCCCCCTCCTCTCCCCCTCCCCTCCCCCTCCTCCTCCCCTCCTCCCCCTCCCCCTCCTCCCCCTCTACCCTCCCCCTCCCCCCCCTCCTCCTCCTTCTTCAAGTTTTTATTTATAAAATAGGAACACTGACAAGACCATAGGATAAGAGGGGTACAGTTCCCACCATTGGTACTCCATTCCCTCCCCTGATATCTTTACTATTCTTTAACCCCCTAGGAACATGGACCCAGGGTCATTGTGGGGTGCAGAAGGTGGAAGGTTTGGCATTTTTAATTGCTTCCCTGATGAACATGGGCGTTGACAGATCGATCCATACAGCCAGCCAGACAGGGCACTTCCAGATGCATTTCCTTCATCAAGGGTGTTAACCTTGCAGCCTGGGAGGTGGCACAGTAGATAAAGGGTTGGACTTTCATGCACGAGATCCTGCATTCCTTCCCTGCTTTGCATGTACTAGAGCAGTGCTCTGGTTCCCTCCCCCACCCATCTTAAATAAGTAAATAAATTTTTAAAAAATAGGTGCTCACCTCAACAGAGACATTTCTCTGGCCAGTGTCTGAGAGACATCTGTTAGCTAGCATCTGTGTGGCTATTCTCTGCTCACCCCATGGGCTTCTTCACATCAGTCCTGCATATGCAGTTCTTCCTGATGGAGTTAATTCAGCAAAGTCACCACTGCCCCTTCTCTCTTCCCTGATGAAAGGTGTTGTAGAAGAGGGAGAGTAGCCATAAAGAGCCCCCCAAAATTATTGTCCACTTGAGGATATAGGGGGAAAGGTACACTTCTGCACTGTTGTACAGAATGTAATTGGACTACCCACTGTGGAAAATATTCTGGAGATTTCTCAAGACACCAGAAATGGCCTAGCAGTTTATCTCCTGGGATTTACCCAAAGGAAACGAAAACACCTATCAGAAAATGTCTATGTATGGTTGTCTTCATAGCAGCACAGTTTATAATAACCCAAACCTGGAAGCAACCCAGATGTCCAATGACAGATGAGTGGCTAAGAAGGTTGAGGCATTTATACACAATTTAAAAAAATTTTTTTCCCTCCAGGGTTATTGCTGTGGTTCAGTGCCAGTACTATGAATCCACTGCTCCTGGAGGCCATTTTTCCCATTTTGTTGCCCTTGTTATTGTTATTATTGTTACTATTGCTGTTGTTGTTGTTGGATAGGACAGAGAGAAATAGAGAGAGGAGGGGAAGACAGAGAGAGGGAGGGAAAGATAGACAGCTGCAGACCTGCTTCACCACCTGTGAAACAACCCCCCCTGTGGGTGGGGAGCTGGGGACTCCTTAAGCCCATCATTGGGCTTCCCACCATATATGCTTAACCTGCTGCACTACTGCCTGGCCCTCGACTTAATTTTTTTAAATAATGATATTATCTACTCTGCCTCATTCCGGATGGAACCTGAAGGCATCATGTTAACTGAGATAAGTGAAAAAGAGGACAGATAGCAAATGATCTCACTTACAGGTGGAACTTAAACAGAGACAGAGAGAAATTTGGCCCGGATGGGGTGTATTGAACCAAAGCAAAGGACTCTGGGAAAGGGAGGGAAGGGACAGTATGAAGTGAACCTTGGGGTCCTGTTGCATGATGATAGAGAGGGACCCATGTTGTAGAGAGTATTTTGCATAGAACTTGTACACCATGTATCAACAACTGCACTATACTCCCTAATAAAGATGATGAAAAAATTATTCCCCACTTGTTAGATTCATCTGCTTATTATGTTTCCTCTTTTTCTTTCTTCAGACTATTAAGGATCTGATTTTATATCTTAGGGAAGAATTCTGGGGAATCTGTAAATGTTATAAAAATGGCCCTTGACATAGGATTTCAAAGAACTTGTTCTTTTGTGCAGTGAGTTCTTTTTATTTATTTTTGGTAGCTTCAATATACTGAAGAAGAAAACCTCTTTTTTTTGGATAGCTCTCTTTTCATTTCTTCCTGAGAGCCATAGCTTATCTTTACTGATTTCTTGCATCTGAATATGGGACTAGATCTTTGTTTCTGCTGTTGTAATGATGTTCAGTTGAGTCTTCTGTTATTAATAAAGAGGATCACTTCTATCATTCAAGTTTTGCTGGTTTGTGGTGCATAACGAGAGTTCCAGTTCTCTTTCCTTTATTAACTTTTGATTGATTTAGGCATGCTGACATAGTTTTCTTACATCAATGGAAACAGTTTAGGAACAGATTAAATTCTGTTCTCCTCACTTGTTATATTCCTCAGTTTCATCCAGATGCTAATCAGAACTGCAATTTTGTTGAATATGATCTGAGTTCAGAAAGTGGGTTCCACAGCCAAGAAGCCTTACTGTTCATAATTCTGGGGTCTAATCGATCATCTTAGCTCCAAATAAAATAGCAGTCACTAGCATGTATTAAGATTATCATTTACATTTAACTGTTATAAATGCATTAAGAAAGTCAGACAGGAAAGGATATTGTTCTCTCTTTCAAGGAAGACTTTTGTGCTCTCTGCTCTAGGCCTAAAGCAGGTGCTGAGTCTTTCATAAAAAGACTGAACTAGGGGTGGAAAATTCAAATATGTAAAGGAACCAAGCTTGTTTCATGGTGTTGGCCATCTCTGGTAATATGGCTATTGTGATAGCTGAGATGGAAAGAGGTCTCTGCTTCATAAAAAGTAATCTAATACAAATAGCACTCTCTGCCCTAATTACGTCTAACTTAAGGTAAAGGAAGGCTATGTGAGTTGATGCTCCTTGGCCTATTTATTTATTACAATATCATCAAGAGATTATGGTGGGAGGCTTGGGGAGAGGAGGACCTTTGAAAATGTGCGAGAGGACAGAGTGGAGAGGATATCCCACAGGTTAAAAAAAAAAAAGGGGGCGGGGGCGGGGGGACTCAGGTCTCTAGGGGCTTGGGACTGTTGTACAGACTGGTGGTAGGATTTGGTGGAAGGGCAAGCTTGGCTGCTTGGCTGCTTGGCTGAGGGCAAGATTCCTACACTAGATTCTTGGGTGTCTACAAGAGCTTAGGGTTTGTGCTGGTTTCAGTAAGCCTCCTAGGCTTAGAATAGCTGCTCTTCTATTTCTACTGATCTTGGGCCATTTGTGAAAGTCAATAGGGAAGCCTCCATAATGGCTTGAGATGAAATCTACTGCATATCGACGAACTAGGGGCTCAGGTCTAAGACCAAATCTGAATTAAAGTCAATCGTGTAAGGTGAAAAATCCTGTAAGTTTGAATCTATGTGGTAAAATTCATTCTTGCTCTTATTATAATACTAACAAGCTAAAGAATCAATTAAATCACATCATTTCCATACCATGATGCTTAGAACAATATTGCTTTGCCAACTTGTCTATATGCTGTATAAAAACTCACATTATAACACAACAAATATAGTTTGACTTCACTTTAATAAAAAATAAAAGAATGTGTAGGTGACTGGGTGGTAACACACTGGGTTAAGCGCACATAGTGCGAAGTGCAAGGACTGGCCTAAGGATCCCAGTTTGAGCCCCCTGCTCCCCACCTACATGGGCAGGGGGGTCGCTTTGCAAGTGGTGAAGCAGGTCTGCAGGTGTCTTATCTTTCTCTCTCCCTCTCTGTCTTTCCCTCCTGTCTGTATTTCTGTCTACCCTATCCAACAACAACAACAACAGTGGAAAAAAAGATGGCCTCCAGGAGCATTGGATTCGTAGTGGAGGCACTGAGCTCCAGTGATAACCCTGTGAGGCAAAAAAAAAAGGATGTGTACACACACTTATATGCTTCCATAAAACATGGTTAGAAGGGGCCTAGGCAGTGGCACACCTGGTAGAGTGCATGTTACAATGTGCAAGGTCCTGGGTTCAAGCCACTGGTTCCCACCTGCAGCAGGAAAAGCTTTACAAGCTGTCTCCCTCTCTATCACCCCTTTCTCTATTGATTTCTCTCTATCTCTAGCCAGTATATAAATAATAACTAAATAATAAAATATTATCTAAAATACCTGGGTAGAAAACATCTAATAATATGTATATTAAAATATCACTAGTGGTTGTCACTGTTAGAGAAATCATGAGTGTTGTCTTGTCTTTATAACTATATGGATAAGTAGTATTACCTTCTAAGTTGCCCAAGAATGAAAAATGGTTTTAAAAAAACCTGAGGTCTTAAATCTATCTATTTATTTTTAGCTGGTACTGCAGAAATACAAATAGAAGCAAAGCAGAGCAACTCCTCAGAAGTGAGGTAAGTGTGCTTCTTTTGTGAGCTGGTTTGGTGTCTATAAAAATTAATTGTCATAAGGGGCTGGAGAGACACTGCATCAGGTAGGGGATGTGTCTTGCCGTGTATGTGACCCACGTTGGAACCCCTGAAGTGCTACAATACCAAAGGAAGTATAGATGCTATATCTTTCTACTCTCTTTCTTTCTATCTTTCTTTTTTTCTGGAAGATGTGTCTTGCCGTGTATGTGACCCACGTTGGAACCCCTGAAGTGCTACAATACCAAAGGAAGTATAGATGCTATATCTTTCTACTCTCTTTCTATCTTTCTTTTTTTCTGGAAAAGTGGCTGGGAGTGGTGAAATTGTGTAGGTATGAAGCCTAGCTCTGCGATTAAATAAATAAATGTCATGAAGTTCTGACAAGTAGTTCCACACACTTTTGTTTCTGAAGCCTGAACAAATACTATGATAAGAGAACACATTTTCTAGGAGCTGGGCAGTGACATACCTGGTAGAGCACAAATGTTACCGTGTTCAAGCCTGTTAAGATTTACAAGTGCTGCAGTTGTCTTTCTTTCTGTCCCATCCTCTTCATTTCTCTCTGTCTCTATTTGGGAAATAAATAAGATATTAATAAAAATAAAAGAAGAAGTTTTCCTCTGAATAAAGTGAATGTTGGTATGCATTTGCTAAGGGCTGCTGTAAACAAAGCACCACAAACTGAGTGACTTAAACGTGAGAAGTTTCTGGTTTCATGGTTCTGGAGATCAGAAGTCTGAACTGAAGACATTGGCAAGGTTGGGTCCTCCTGAGAGCTGCGAGGGAAGGCTGTGTTCCAGGCTTTTCTCGTTGGCCCACTTGTTCTTGCATCTTCAGTTGTCTTCTCTCTTGGCATGTCTGTCTCCAAGTCCAATCCCTCTGGTTAGTTGTATTGGAGTAGGATCCACCCTAATGACTTCAGTTTAATAAATTCCCTCTGTAAATCTCCAAGTAAGGCCACATTCTCAATGACATGGGAATAGACCTCCCCCTAAGGGTTCCTTTTGAAGGAATAATCAGTTAAAGCCATACTAATAAGTAATATTTATGTATATGTGGGTAGCATTTTCTTCATTCTTTCTTGCTGATTTTCATTTGCTTCCTGATTTTTGTACTTAACTGTGTTTTTTTCCCTTTGTTTGCGTATGTGTTTTAAAGTAGATTGTATAAATGTTGTGTGATATTATTTATAAATGTAGTTTTAAAATAAAATGTTAAATGCCTTTAGAAAGAAATAAGCGAAAATTCTTATACTTTAAAAGAAAACTAAAAACAAAAGGATCAAATGCAGTCTAGAGAAAACTACTAAATAAGGAGACCTGCATCTGACTGTGGCATTTCTCTCTCTCTCTCTCTGTTTCTTTCTTTTAATCTTTATTTATTTTTATTTGATAGTGACAGCCAGAAATAAAGAGGAAGGATGAGATAGAGAGGCAGAGAGAGTCACCTGTAGTTCTGCTTCACCGTTTTTATTTTTAAAAAATTCTTTATTATTATTATTATTATTACTTATTTTTTCACCATCCTGCAGGTAGGGACTAGGGTTCTTGTGCATTATAAGGTGCATTCAATAATCAGGTGTGCCATCACCCGGCTCCAGGACTGGCGGTGCCATTTCTAGTCTATTCTTGGTGTATGTTTTATAAAGAAGTTAGATTAGAAGACACTTTCTATAATTTTCTATATTTATGATCTATTTATGATTAGTTCCTAACTTTTTTTTCTTTTTTAATTTATTTATTTATTCTCTTTTGTTGCCCTTGTTGTTTTATTATTGTAGTTATTGATGTCGTCGTTGTTGGATAGGAAAGAGAGAAATGGACAGAGGAGGGGAAGACAGAGAGGGGGAGAGAAAGACAGACACCTGCAGACCTGCTTCACTGCCTGTGAAGTGACTCCCCTGCAGGTGGGGAGCTGGGGGCTCGAACCAGGATCCTTATGCTGGTCCTTGCACTTTGTGCCACATGCGCTTAACCTGCTGCGCTACCACCCGACTCCCAGTTCCTAACCTTTTAAACCCATACTTACTCATTTTATTTCTTGATTTTTTTCACTGCTCAAGGTTTTGTTGGGCTCTGTGGTTTATATTAAGAAAGCAGTAGCAGGTGACTTTACTTTATTCCAATTACATGTAACCACATCATAACTCACAGGATTCTCCAATACCTCCCTGGTAACCTCACAGTGACAGGCAGCTAGCTGTAAAGAGTGGGTACTGGGAGACTGGAAGGCCTGTGATTTAATTCTTTCTTTCTTTCTTCCTTCCTCCCCCCCCCCCCTTTAGATAGGACAGGGAGAAAAATTGAGGGGGAGGGGAAAGTTGGGGGGGTAGAAAGAGAAATTCATGAGGCTTTCCCTCTGCAGAGGGGAGCCTCCGGGGCTCATCCTTTCACTTGGCAATGTGTGTGCTCAACTGGGTGCATCACAGCCTGGCCCCCCCTCTTTAATCTCATGACCCAGTAATGGGAAGTCACATGATAGACTACATTTATACAGTGAACTTTTTTTTTTTTTAGTGCATTGTTCCCTTTTTATTTCCTTTACTCTTTCATGCTTTTCAATTTCTTTTTTTCCCTTTTTTTAAAAAAAATTTTTATTTACAAAAAGGAAACATCGACTAAATTATAAGATAAGAGGGGTACAACTCCACACAATTCCCACCACCAGAATTCTGTATCCCATCCCCTCCCCTGATAGCTTTCCTATTCTTTAACCTTCTGGGAGTATGGACCCAAGGTTACAGTGAACTTTTTATTTTATTTAGTTATTTTTTATTTTAATTAATTAATTTAAGAAAGGAGACATTAACAAAATTATAGGATGGGGGGTACAACTCCGCACAATTCCCACCACCCAATCTCCATATCCCATCCCCTCCCCAATAGCTTTCCCATTCTCTATTCTTCTGGGAGCATGGACCCAGGGTTGTTGTGGGTTGCAGAAGGTGGGAGGTCTGGCTTCTGTAATTGCTTCCTCGCTGAACATGGGCGTTGAGAACTTTTTCAAAGCAAGTATTCTGGGCAAAGACATAGTAGTCATAACATCAGAAGAAGGAATTTTTTTAGTCTTCTCCATGATAGTGATATTTATTACTGAATGGAATAAATTTTCTTAACTTGCATTTTAGGATAAAGAAGGTGGTTTTATGGTAAGGGACTCTAGCCAACCAGGCATGTACACAGTCTCCCTTTATACAAAATTTGGAGGGTAAGTTATTCCACTTTATTTTTTTTCAAAAGTAAAGCTTTGCTATAAAGTTCCAGTATTGTTTGTATAGATCTCTAATTTCCAAAAAAAAGTTTCATTGTCAATATTAAAAAAACAGACCTGAACCTAGTTTCTACCTATTCTGTTTTTATACACATATTTTTCTCAGAGTTAAGAGTCTTGATATTTCAGAAACATCTAACAAGTAATTTCCTAGGTGTTTTGATAAGCAATAAGGACCCTTCAGTGGGAAGAGTAGGCCTGACTCTTCTCTCTGTAGGCTTAGTGGGGCTTCAGACAAGCAGCCAGACAGTTATGGTAGCATCTGAGTGGAAGGATGGAGTGAGAGTGAGAGTGCGTGTGCATGTGCATGTGTATGTAAAGGCACTTAGCCCAGACACAGCTGAAGAGTCATTCATGTTATTTAGTGATATCCAAGCTGAAACTTGGTGGGTTAGGAAACTGCCTAAATACAAAGATGAGAGAGGAGAATTGACAAAAGCCTGCTGTAGCTGCATTGTAGACTTGAAGCAGCAGGGACAAGAGTGCAGAGAGAAGTTTGAGAAGTAAAAGCAGAGTTCAGGGCATGCCAGTACCAAGAAGTATGAGCTTCATTTATCGTGGCAATGGGAGTTATCTTTAAAGAATTTTTATCTGGAGGGATAACTCACTGGATAAGGCATGTACCTTGTCATGTGTGTGGCCTGAGGTCAAGCCCTGGAGCCACAAAGGTACTACCTGTTAGTGTGGTCTCTCTTTCTTTTTCAATATCTCTCCTAACTCTTTCAGAATAAAAAAAAAAAGAAAAAACTTGATCTAGGAACACTGAAATTATTCATGGGTGCGACCCTGATTCAGCAAAAAATTAAGTAATAATAATAATAAAGAATTTTTTAAATAATAAAATATTTTAATTAAAGAATTATTTTAAAGTACAAGGACATTTTCCATTTTTATTTGTGATTAATAGTGGCTTGTAAGATTGGATTACAGGTTATAGTATTTATTTTTAGCAAGAGATGATTCTGTATTACAGAAAGGATGTCTAGGATATCTAAAATAAAATTCACACTTATCTTTGTCACCGGGGTTATTTCTGGGGCTTGGTATCTTTGTAGGATTGATCCCTTCTCCTAGGAGCTACATTTTTTCCTTTTGATAGAGAGTGAGAGACAGAAAGGAAGAAAGAGTTAATAAGAGATAGACAGGAGAGATACCTGCCACACTGCTCCACCCCCATGAAGCTTCCCATTTGCAGATGGGGAAGAATTTGTACATTTTAAAATATCTATTTAATTCACATTTAAAGATATATAAGTCAGTTAGACATTTGCAATCTTATATAACAATAGGGACAAAAAACCATTAGACACTCATAGCTTTGTTTGTCCTGATCACCAGGATTTTTGCTGAGGCTTTCCACCTACACAGTACCACCTCTGCTTCCAGCAAACTAACTCTCTCTCTCAGGATGAGAGACAAAGAGGGAGTGGGGACACCACAGCTCTGCTCTAGTGCTCAGGAAGCTTCACTTTTTTGCATGTTGTTTCCACATGGTGGCCAGAGGCTCAAACTCTGGTCCGTGCATGTTAAAGATACACTGTGTGCAGGGTGAACCATATTCCAGCCCCAGTTAATGTTCTCTTTTATGATTTCCTGCAAGAGGCTAAGTACACCCCAGTGACCAGTTAAAAAATACCTGTTCATGTGAAGAATCGAGTTGAGAAGAACTAGAGGGAAAATGAAATCTGTGCATGGGACTGAAGAAACCATATGTGGATACCCTGTGGTCACCTAGTAAGGGACATGTTTTACAGTGAGGTTCTTGGTTATAACACATTTTGATTTTTGTTACAGAGAAAGCTCATCAGGCTTCAGGCATTATCATATAAAGGAAACAACAACATCCCCAAAGAAATACTACCTGGCAGAAAAACATGCATTTAGTTCAATTGCTGAGCTGATTGAATATCATAAGCACAATGCAGCAGGTGAGTGAGCTTTGGTCCTGTTTCAAATGGAAATTCATGATTAGAGTGGCCAGACACTGTGATGGAGTCTTCTCTGAATGGTTTTATTTTGTAACACTTTATAGATAGATAAAGTCATTGAATATGAAGAAAGTGAGATCCATAGAGAAAAATCAGAAATAAATTCAAGTCTCATAAAAAGCTCTATCTTACTTTTTTACCCTTAGGATATAAATTATCTTTTTTTAAAAAAAATAATTCATTTATTTATTCATGACAAAGATAGGAGAGAGAAAGAACCAGGCATCACTCTGGTATATGTGCTGCCGGGGATTGAACTCAGGACCTCATGCTTGAGAGTCCAATACTTTATTCACTGCACCACCTCCCAAATCACAGGACATGAATTATCTCATGAGATACGAGAAATAGTCACATGATTTATTTTCTCTCTCTCTCTGTACTCTTAACAAATTTAAACATATTATTTTTGTCTATGTATTGAATCGAGACATTTATAGATGTGTAAGGAAGAGATAGGGAGAGAAAGAGAAACATCTGTAGCACTGCTCCACCACTTATGAAGCTTCCCCTCTGTAAGTGGGGACTAGGGACTTAAGCCTGTAACATGTGTGCTCTACCAGGTACACCACTGCCTGGCCTCTTATATTTTAAACCATTTTTATTAGTGATTAATAATGCTTTGCAAGATTATAAGATTGCAGGGTATAGTTAGTTCTACAGTACACCCACCACCTACTTTCTATGCTCCACCCTCCCAATGATAATGTGGTTTATAGTCTTGGTACTGATGAAGATTCTTTACCTGTCCAAACTGTAGTCACGTTCTTGAACTATTGTCTCCTAGGTCTATCTGTGTGCTTTGTTATACAATTACAATTACATTTTTTTCTTTCCATTCTTTATTTTAAAATTCCCTTGCCTCCTTGGTTCTTTCCTCCTCCTCCTCCTCCTCCTTCTCCTTCTTTTGATGTTGAGAATCTGATTTTTTTTTAATGCCCATGTTCAGTGGGAAGCAATTACAGAAGCCAGACCATCAACCTTCTGCATCCCACAATGACCTTGGGTCCATACTCCCAGAGGGTTAAAGAATAAGAATGCTATCAAGGGAGGGCATGGGATACAGAGTTCTGGTGGTGGGGATTGTGAGAAGTTGTACCCCTCTTATCTGATGGTTTAGTTAATGTTTCCTTTTTTATAAATAAAAAATAATACAATTACATTTTAGCAGAGTCCTGACAAACCAGTTTAACCAGAACTGCCCAGCAGCAAATCTGAGCTGATTATCCTCAGTATCAGGCTCTTTCTCAGCATTGTTCTGCAGGTGATGTCAGAGTGCCATCACTGATCTTCAAGAATTCTGTTAGATGGACTAGCCCCTCCCTTTACTTGCCCTTGCTGTTTCTCTTAACCATTTCCTATCCACTGACCTCCTCCCTATCTTTGCTGATAACTGCCACTTGCCTTTACTGTGTTCAGAATTGAGACCAGTCTCCTCACTGCAGAATCCCTTTGCAGATGCCCCAATAACTATCCTGAGGGTCTTGAATAAAACCATACCACATAATCTTCAAATATATCGCTGACTAATTTTTCCTTTAATAGTATTAAAATCCAAATTGTGTTTGTGTCAGTGTTGGCACAGAAACCTCAAGAAGAGTTCAGATTTAGGTACAGCCCACAGAATAACCAAGATTAAGTGTATCTCAGGCATGTTTCCACCCTTGTGTATCTGTGCTGTACTTGCCACCTAGGCAGAGGCAACCAGGTAGCACAACATTGAAATAAAAAACCAGAGGACTGGAGTTGGTGTATTGCACCAAAACAAAAGGCCCTGGGCTGGTGAGGGAGTGTTCAGGTCCTGGAACATGATGGAAGAGGAGGACCTGGGGGTTGATGGGAGGTAGATTGTTATGTGGAAAATTGAGAAATGTTACACATGGATAAACTACTATATTTTATTGTCAACTGTAGACCTAATAAAGAAAAAATAAATAAAAACCACATTTATGTACCTTGAGGCTTCAATGGATAGAGGAAATTGTCTAGCCTTAAAAGATATAACTAAGTAGGATATAACCAGGTACTTAGCTTAATTTATAGAAAATTAACTGTTGACACTTTGTCTAAAGCATGCTTTTACAAAGCCTATTGTTATTCATGACTGTTTACTTTTCTGAGATAACAATAGAAGTAATATTTGAGATATAACTTATATCATAAGGGCGGAGTATAGAGTATGTATAGAGGGCAGAGGAGATAGCATAATGGTTATGCAAACAGCCTCTCATGCCTGAGGCTCTGAAGTCCTAGGTTCAGTTCTCCATACCACCATAAGCCAGAAATGAGTCATGATCTAGTAAAAATAAATAAATAAATAAATAAATAAAGTGTATGGAACTCAGTAACTATAAAAGTAACTCAGCTGGTACTTGCATACCAGAGGCTCCTGGTTTGATCTCCAGCACTACATGTACATTGACATTCTGACTTCTCTCTTTCAAGTGAAACTCTATATATACCTCATGTGAAATAATAATATAAATATTTTAAATAAATTATATATGTCAGTGGTTATTAGTATATTTTACAGATTTATGAGAACTGTTACTATAACTTAAGAACATACTGGTTATGGTTCCCATATTTGTTATCAGTCTTGTAACCACTAGCAGTCACCCCACCACCACCTCTATTCACTAGTGTAGCCTTAGGCAGCCACTGATCTCCTTTCTGTATCTACAGATTTGCCTGCGCTAACATTTCATATAAATGGAGTAATACAATATGTAGCCTTTTGTAAAGTGTGTGTGTGTGTGTGTGTGTGTGTGTGTGTCTAGTTGGGGCATTTGTCTAGCTGGGACCTTGCACGTGAGCAGTTTCACTGTTCCCAAACTGACTTGAGAGACAGAGAGAAGAGACACCAGAGTTTCCTCCAGTGCCATTGTGAACCTCCTCTGTGGTGCTAGACATGAACCTGGGCTTTGTGCATGGCAAGGCACATGTCTTATTGAGTGAGCTGTCTCTCCACCTCCCCCCATATAACTAAGTTTTTTTTCTTCTTCTATTTAGCCTAATGTTTTGACATTTATCTAGGTTGTAACATGTATAAGTAGTCTACTGCATTCTATTTTTTTGCCTTTAAGAAAGATTTTAATGTTCTTTTGATTTTTAGTTAACTTTTTAAAAGACTTTTTAAAATATTTATTTATTCCCTTTTGTTGCCTTTGTTGTTTTATTGTTGTAGTTATTATTGTTGTTATTGATGCCGGCGTTCTTGGATAGAACAGAGAGAAATGGAGAGAGGAGGGAAAGAGAAAGATAGACACCTGCATACCTGCTTCACCACCTGTAAAGTGGGGTGGGGAGGGCTGCAGGTGGGGAGCCGGGGGCTCAAACCGGGATCCTTATGCCAGTCCTTGCGCTTAATCTGCTGCGCCACCACCCGACTCCCTAATTAACTTTTTTTTTAACATTTTTTCCTTTATTGGGGGATTAGTACTTTACAGTCGCCAGTAAATACAATAGTTTGTACATGCATAACATTTCTCAGTTTTCCACGTAACAATACAACCCCCACTAGGTCCTCTGTCATCCTTTTCCAGGACCTGTAAGTCTACTACATTTTATTGATTAATAATAGTTCATTATATGGATTTTGCATTTCCTTCATCAGTTGATAAGTTGTTCCCATATTTTGGTGATCACGAATAATACTGCTCTGAACAGCTGTGTGCAAATTTTGCATGGCATTATATTTCACATCCCCTGGTTAATTATTTAGGAATATGTTTATTGGGTTATATAATAGTAACTCCATATTTAACATTTGACAAAATATTTTTATATCAGTTTATGACCCCCCCATAGGCTTCTTACTTTTCCTTTTCTTTGTTCACATTCCCTCTTTGTATTTTTATGCTATTGTATTAATTTTAATCTTCACCATTTTCTCCAATAATTCATTTAAGTCTTTCCCTCATGCTGGGTTCTAGGGAGACTTCGGTGGATTCGGTAATGACCAGACCTGTCTCCCCTGGATGTTACTAAGTGGTAGGGAGACAGAGAAATATGTAACAGTTTTAAATTACATTACGTGCAGAATGCTGTAATGGCAAGTACAGAGTGCTGTGGGAAGAATACCTGTCATTTCTTAATTAGTTGCTGAAAACAACTTAGGGGAAAGGAATTAGCATACTTCATTGGCTTCTAGAAATTGACATTTTTCAGTTGCTATTTTAGAGCCTGAATTGATGACAAGAGGACTAATAGTGAGTTATAGCATGTAAATCACTTTAATTTTTAGTGGATTATGGTAATTTTCTTTTGTAGTTCACATCTCATGTTAGACAAAATATGGAATAATCAGTGTTTAAAATATTTGAGAAAAAAGGGCTGGGAGACAGCTCACCTTGTCATGTGAAGGTTCTGGGTTTGAGCCGTGGCATCATATGGGAACACCATGGCACCAAGGCATGCTCTGTGGGTGGTATAGCAGTGCTGTGGTATCTTACCTCTCTTTGTCTCTCCCTCTCTCAAGATAGATGAATGAGAACATTGACTAAGGGGAGGCTGTTGAATGATGGTATTTTGCATGTGCAAGATCTTGGTACCCACACGAGGAAAAAAAAAAAAATGTTTGAAAAGAGAATATACTAACATGGTGCCCAACAAACATTATCATACTTGTAATGCTTGTTGAATAAACAATGGCTTTTTTTTCATTTTTTTAATAATTTATTTCTTTATTGGGGAATTAATGTTTTACTTTTTTTCATTTTTTTAGTATTTTATTTTATTTTTTAAGAGAGATGCAGAGAGAGAGAGATACGCAGAGAGAAACACCAGAGCGCTGCTCAGCTCTGGCTTGTGGTGGTGTGGGGGATTGAACCTGGGACTTTAGAGCCTCAGGCATGAGAGTCTGTTTGCATAACCATTATGCTGTCTCCCCTGCCCTTTTTTTCATTTTTTTATGTTGCATAAAATTAAGAAATTGTCAATGCCAGAGAAAAGAATAAACTTTCTTCCTCTCTCCCTCTCTTCTAACGCTCCTTTCTTGTTGTTTTTGCTACCGTATAGCACAGAGCTGTATGCACACAGAGAGCATGAGCACTAGATGGATGAGTTTTATTTTTTATTGATTTAATAATGATTGACAAGATTGTAGAATAAGAGGGGTACAATTCCATACAATTCCCACCACCAGAGTTCTGTATCTCAGCCCCCGTCCCCCTCTTGGAAGCTTTCCTGTTGTTTATTCCTCTGGGAACATGGACCCAGTATCATTATAGGGTATAGAAGGGGAGAGGTCTGGCTTCTGTAACTGCTTCTCCACTGGACATGGGCTTGACAGGTTGATCTATACTCCCAGCTTGTTATTATTTCCCTAGTTATTATTTCCCTATACTCCCAGCTTGTTATTATTTCCCTAGCAGGGCTCTGGAAAGGTGGGGTTCCAGGACACATTGGTGAGGTCATCTGCCCAGGGAAGTCAGGTTGGTGTCATGGTAGTATCTGCAACTAGGCAGCTGAAAAGCATTCAGATATACAGCAGAAAATTATTTAATAATCAGGAACCTAAAGGTAAGAATATAGCAGATGAGATTTGGGGTTTCCGTTTTAGAAAAAGCTAGGAAGTCTACTTTAGTTATATTCCAAGGGGTCCATGACTTTATTAAGTTTTGCCTGTTTTATATATGACTTTCTTATGTAGAACTTTACTGTGTAGAATGATTAAGGGTGAGTTAATGAGCACTTTACTGTGCAGGGTGATTATTGATTAATAAGTGTTAACTTTATTTATTTATTTAGTTAGTTTTTTTTAAAGTGTTAACTTTAATACTTTCTTTGATTTCTAGGACTTGTGACAAGGTTGCGGTACCCAGTTAGTGCAAAAGGGAAGAACGCACCAACAACTGCAGGATTCAGCTATGGTAGCTCTTGTTTTAAATTTTCACTGGCTACTTTCTTTGAAGAAGTCAAATACTAATATATAGAATCCCATTTACTTGCATTTTTATAAGTTTATAGTATGAGTTTTTATTTTTATTTATTAGATAAAGACAGAGAAACTGAGAAGGGTGGAGGAAATACAGAAGGAAAGAGACAGAGAGACACCTGTAGCCTTACTTCATCCTTTGTGAAGCTTTCCCCCTTCAGGGGCTTAAACCTGGGTCCTTGCACACTAATGTGTGGGCTTAACCAGGTGTGCCATTGCCTGGCCTCCAATATGTTGTGTGTGTGTGTTTTTTTTTAAGTGGTCATAATTATAGTATGGGTTTTTGAATGAGACCTAGTTAGGAGCCAGATGGTGACACACCTAGTGGAGTGCATATGTTACTATGTGCAAGGAGCCAGGTTTAAGCCCCCTGTCCCCACCTGTGAAGGGAAGCCTTACAAGCAGTGGAGTAGTGCTGCAGTTGTCTCTGTCACTCCCTAACACACACACTCTCTCTCTCTATTTAAAAGTAAATAAATAAAAACCTAGTTAATCGAAGGTCTTCATTTTTTTTTCGTAATCTAAAAAGAAAACTTTCTATAAGTAAAAAATAAGTAACAGTGTCAAATCTAAAATCAACCAAAGCCTGTCTTGCTTTTTCATCGATTGCTGCTTACTCATCGGAAAGTAAAGAGTATGGTAATAGAGAAAATGTTCAATTGACTTATTATTGTTTTCTCTGGAAAATTTTGTATTTTAAATGGAACGCTTACTTTTCCTGATTGATGGAGTTGTGAAGCCACACTTGCATTTGAGAGCCAAATGCGAAGTAGAAGGGTTTGTTTGTTTGTTTGTTTGTTTGTTTTTATTCTTTTTTGTGGGGGAGAGATGGATGTCTGCAAAATACTTTTACCCCAGCCTAGGTTCTTTTCCACCATCATGCACCAGGACCTCTAAGGTCCCCTCTTCTAACCCCTCTCTCCCTTCCTTCCCCAGAGTTCTTTGCTTTGTTGCAAAGCCACTCCTCTGTTATTAGACATCTATCTTGCTTCCAAGTTTGGGCTATTACAAATTGTGCTTCTAGGAACAAAGATATCCATAAGTCT
Source organism: Erinaceus europaeus (assembly GCF_950295315.1). Taxonomy (NCBI): domain Eukaryota; kingdom Metazoa; phylum Chordata; class Mammalia; order Eulipotyphla; family Erinaceidae; genus Erinaceus; species Erinaceus europaeus. The sequence continues at coordinate 147,359,040 of NC_080164.1, forward strand.
CTTTGGATGGATGTGTTTGTTTCCTTAGGATGTATCCCCAGGAGCAGAATTGCTAGGTCATAGTGTAGGTCCATCACTAGCCTCTGAGAGTTCTCCAGAGTGCTCTCTACAGGGGTTGGATCAACTTACATTCCCACCAGCAGTGCAGGAGGGTTCCTTTACTTCTGCAACCCCTCCAACATATGTCATTACTGTCCTTTATGATATATGCCATTCTCAAAGGAGTGAGTGGTATCTCATTGTTGACTTTATTTGCGTTTCTTTGATGCATTTTTTTTTTATGTTTGTTGGCTCTTCAGATCTCCTCTTTTAAGATTTTTATTGATTACAGTCCTGGAGTACAATGTGGGCATGAGCAATATTCCGTTATACCATCCTTTCTCTTTGTTTTAGGGAAGCCAAGTAGAAATATGGACTGGAAATTTCAATCCTGTCTGATTATTTGAGAAGCAGGTGGTGAGGTTCAGGATAAGCAGGATGGAGGCTTGAGGCCACTAAGTCATCTGACCAGCTGCCTCTGGATGAGTTTTCTCTGCCTTGCTTCCTTATAATAGAACAGAGGCTCTGTTGTTTGCCCAGAAGACAAAGGGCAAATAAGAACAAAGAAGCTTGTGAGTTTCTCTGCTCCTTGTCCTTTCTTTGTATTTTTTTTTTCAATTTATTGTTGTTTACAAAACAGTTTCTTCAAGCAGACTGCTGAGATCTATTATCTTTTGCTTAACCTAGTTTATGAATGTCCACCTAGGGTCAGGTGTTAGTCCTTTGTCTTTGGGCCCATTTCAGTTGGAAAAAAAAAAAAAAGGGTAGTAATAGTAAAAGAGGAAATATGTTTAAGTTCCTTGAACTTTAAAGCTCTGTTACTATATGCTGTATCTTCTTGCTGTATCTTCTTGCTTCACTTCTGTTGTGACAGTTTAGAAGAGCAATTCCCCCAGCCCCCAAAGGGTAGAAAGCTACCTTTTTGCAATTAAGATAGGGGTTGGAAGCTGCTCTGTGTTTAATTGGCAACTGCATTATCCTACAACTTTATAATCGACCTTGATTATAGTTTCTTTGTGTTCCACTGGCTTATGATGTTTCTCCATATTCACTGTAATGACTTCACTCTGCTGTCTCACAGAAAAATGGGAGATTAACCCTTCAGAGCTGACTTTCATGAGGGAGTTGGGAAGTGGACTGTTTGGCGTGGTGAGACTTGGCAAATGGCGAGCCCAATACAAAGTGGCAATCAAAGCCATCAGGGAAGGCGCCATGTGTGAAGAAGACTTCATAGAAGAAGCTAAAGTGATGATGTAAGTTACTGTGTTCTTTCCAGTTCTCCTTTTTGCATCAATGACTCCTCGCCAGCTATTGCTGCTGGCAGTTTCTTTTCCTGTACTAACCATATGTATGCATGGATTCCCTTCCAGGAAACTGACACACCCAAAGTTAGTCCAGCTCTATGGTGTATGCACCCAGCAGAAACCAATCTACATTGTTACTGAGTTCATGGAAAGGGGCTGTCTTCTGAATTTTCTCCGACAGAGACAAGGTCATTTCAGCAGAGACGTGCTCCTGAGTATGTGTCAAGATGTGTGTGAGGGAATGGAGTACCTGGAGAGAAACAGCTTCATCCACAGAGATCTGGTAATGATAAACCAACTGCATATCCAACTCACTGGTCCAACTCCTTTGTAATACTAGCTCAGCAAAGGAGCTGCGATGTTTCCATACCCTTTTTTTTTTTTTTTTTTTATTCTCAACAGTATTTCACCATTGTTTTTAAACTTGGTAAGTTTGGCTCACTCCTCAATTTTAACAGAAAGAACTTTATGGAACCCAATACGTATGATGCATCACCACATAGCTGCCTGCATGAATAGAGCATAATCACACAGATAAATATTTCCAAGTAGTTACCATGCATTCACTAATTGGTATCCATAAAACTCCCATGAGACAGCTAGTCATAATTGGTATCCATAAAACTCCCATGAGATAGCTAGTCATAATTGGTATCCATAAAACTCACATGAGACAGCTAGTCATAATATCTTCTCAGAACATCATATTTTTTCTTATCATTGTTGGAACTTCAACATTCCGAGTCAATATATATACATATGACTTTTAATATTTATTTATCATTAAGAGACATTACCTCTTTATGCATAAGTTGACTAGACTGCACTAATTTTAGTATCAACAGAACTTACTCTTTTTTTTTTTTTACTTTTATCATTCAATTCTGTAACGAATATACCATTATAATCTTGTTTTATAGGCTGCCAGAAATTGTCTGGTAAATGAGGCAGGAGTTGTGAAAGTGTCTGATTTTGGAATGGCCAGGTAAGGCTGAACATATAGGTGAACATTTTCTATAAATTTGGAACAAATTCAATATAAGACTGTAATCTTTCCCTTGAAATCACAGAAATCTTTGTTCTGCTGCTGAAATGTTTTTCTCTTTTCTTTCTTCTTTTCTCCTTGCTGCTACGGTTTCAGCAGGACTTCATGCCTTCATGATTCCACCACTTCTAGCACTCTTTTATTTTTCTAGATAGGGGATAAAAAGCAGAGAGGAAGAGAAAGAGAGCGAAATAAGAGACACAGCAGAGAGATACCACAGTACTGCTTCACTGCTGCTGATAATTCTCCTTTGCGTGGTGCCCTCTTGTGGTGACTTGGGGTTTGAACCCAGGTCCTTGCACGTGATATAAAGTGTGCTTTCTACTATGTGAGCTTTCTCCTGGCCCCTGGTGTCTCTTTAAGAACCTTTTTGAAACCATTTAATCAATTAGGTTGCCTCTATTATGAAAGTTTTCTTTGCTGAATTTATCTATTTTACTATTAACATTGGCTTTTAACCCCCCCCCCCCCCCCAGAGCACCACTTACCTCTGGTTTATGGTGGTGGCAAATATTGAACCTGATACCTTTAGTGCCTCAGGCATGAATGGCTTTCTGCATAACCATTATGCTGCCTCCTCAACCTACCATTGACTTTTTCTTGTGTAAACAAATTGTTGAGAAGTTAGGATTTCTTAATGCTTCATTATGTGACTTTAGATTAGATTCTTATTTTATTATGGGGGTTCTAGGGATGGGAATAATCTGCATTGAAGAAACAAAGCAAATCTTGTTAAGCGCTTTTGAAATAAACTCCTTAACCCAACACTGCACATTTTGAGATGTTACTCATTATCTCCACTAGGTGGTAGCACATGTTTTCTTTTCTCAGTGCACACTGAGACTTTTGGAAAAAAAAATGTTTTTTTTTCATGGAAATGTGCTTGGGGATAGAATTCTTAGATTACTCAAGTCTTTGATGTTTCTATTCTTACTTTATACACAATAGGATATTAGATAAGACCTTCGAAAAATACTTAACTTGGCATTCTCTCTTCCTTTCTTGGCCTAACCATTCATCTATCCTTCCATGTATAATTAATTAGGCACTGATATGTGCCAGGCACATTAATAGGCTGAACCCAGCAGACCAAGACATACCAGTTCCTGCCCATATACAGCTTCTTTCAGGGGAGGGAGAAGCATAAGTCCTGATAACTACAAAGAGGAGAAAGCACAGAGAGAAAGAGAGACACCTCCTGACCTGCTTCTTTGCTGGTGGAAGTGTCCCGCCTGAATGTAGGGAGTTGGGGGGCTTGAACCCAGGTCCCTGCTCATGCTAACATATGCGCTCAACTGGGTGTGCCACTGCCCAGCCCCATTTTCACATTTTTTTGATGGTTGGGAAAAAGATTCAAACAATGTGATATACATGGAAACTATTTGAAGTTCCGATGTCACTGTCCATGACTGAAGTAATATTAGGACACAGCCTTGCTCACCTGTTTCTGTGTTGTACATAGTCACTTTCCTACTAAAAGGCAGAATTGGGGCCAGAGGATCAGCTCACAGGGGCGGGGGGGGGGGGGGGGAGTGCCACATTCTAAGCCCAGCACCATGTGGAAGGTGCAGTGGCACTAGAGAAAACTCTGATGCTAAACTTGGGAGAGCCTCGGCTGTTTGCAGTGGAGGGACTTGGGATTCAGAACTTTGGTGGTGGGGATGGTGTGGAATTATACTCCTATTGACATGTAATTTTGTAAATCAATAATGAATAGCTAATACTTTTTTAATTAAAAATAAATAACTTATATTAATGACAGCAATGATAATTAAAAAACTCTGATGCTATAGTGCTTCTTACTCTCTGTATGAAAAAGAGCAGCCTGCAGTGGTGAAATTTTACACATGTGAAGCCTTAGCTAAAAAAGAAAAAAAAAGTGGGGGGGTGTAGATAGCATAATGGTTTGTTTGTTTATTTATTTATTTATTTATTTATTTTTAACCAGAGCACTGCTCAGCTCTAGCTTATGGCGGTGTGGAGGATTGAATCTGGGATTTAGGAGGTTCAGGCATGAAAGTCTCTTTACATAACCATTAGGCTATCTACCCTCACCCAAGATAGTGTAATGGTTATGCTGTTATGCATAGTGGTTCATGCCTGAGGCTTCAAAGTCCCAGGTTCAATTCCCCAAGCCATCATAAGCCAGAGCTGTGAAGTGCTCTGGCAAAAAGAAAGAGAGAGAGAGAGAGGAGAAAAATCCTGCATAAACCGTGTGATACCGTAACAATTATTGCTGGGGGGGGGGGGGGTTTGGAGGCAATGGGTCAGTTCTTAGTGCCATTGAAGGCCTCTTTGAGATTGGGGTATTTAAATGAGACCAAAAGGTTGAAGTAGCCAGTTAGATGAAAACCAAGGGCAAAATATTCCAGGTGGAAGGAGCAGCAAGTACAAAAGTTTTGAATGTGGGACAAGGTTGCCCTGTTCAAAGAGTGAAATGGACAGAGCAATGAAGAACAGTCTAGCAGGCAAGGACTGTTGAGACAGGCCAAGTTTTCTCCTGGCGAAACTTGGGTCCAGAGAACTTAAAAAGCACTTATTGTCCAAAATGGGACTAGTACTGCTGACTTTTGGGCAAGCAGTTACCCAGAGCTCTTTGTCTGCTTTATATTAAGAGGTTGTGTATATGACAGGCAAGCTGTTAGCCTCATATGTTCTGTTTCCCAATATTGAACTGAAAAAAAAAAAATTCAGTGTTTTTGCATCATCATCTCTAAGGCAGCCTTTAAGTATTAAGTTCAGACTCCTGACTGGCAACAAGTGACACAGCACATGGTAGTACTGTGGCCAGCCAGCAGCTGCTTGTCTATGCAGCAAAGAAGCTTATGCAATTATTTGAATGTTTTCTCATGGAGTTTATAGAAATTAACTATGAGGACCCAGTAGTGACTTACCCAGTACAGCACACATATTACCATGCACAAGGACCCCAGGTTCAAGTAGGAGGAAAGTTCAGGAGTGGTGGAACAGTGCTGCCGCTGCCTCTCCCTTCCTCTCTCTCTCTGCTTCTCACTACCAAAAATAAATAAATAGATAAATGGCTGACAGGATCTGTGATATCTTGCAGCCATTCAGAACCCTCTCGATAACCCTGGTTGGCAAATAATAATAATAAAATAAAAAATAAATACTAAAAATGTCAAATTAAAAAAAGATATTAACTATATATCCTCAGAATACATATGCACATTCCTCTTGTAAACACATCCAGGACACATTACAGGAAGGACCAAAGTTCCTATAGCTGTCATCCCAGGCAAAAATTTTCTCCAGGGGTAGCCCCTGTTAACACTTTGGATATGTCCTTCCAGAAGAAAGAAGTATGGATACATAGAAAAATTACCTGATAGTGTTCTGTGACCGTTTTCTTAGATCACTTAGCAATTTGCTCTTTTCATTCCTTGCCCTTTGAAATTGTGCTCTGTGGGGTTGTAGGAGCTCAAAACACGATTCCAGGGCTTCCCACCACTTCCCTAGAGCAGCTCTGCCTTAGGTGTTTTACGGAAAAGAAAAAAAAAAAAAAAAGGTAGGACACTTGTATTGTATTCTACGTTTGTTTCTTTATAAAAGAAGAGAAGCACAGAAAAAGGAAAGTGCAAATAGAAAGGCTGCACACTTCACAAATGCTTAGCTAAAGCAGAAAGGAAGATGGGAATCACCAGGCGTGGCCTCAGAGACAAACATTTAGTTTCAACCAGATGCTTGTTGACTTCAGTCAACTGTTTTTTTGTTGTTGTTGTTGTTGTTGTTTTGTAAAGAGGAAGGAAATTATAGACCTTGTACAAAATGCAGATTTTGACTTAGATGTCAACCTGTAGCATATCTTACTCTAGGTATGTTCTGGATGATCAATATACAAGTTCTTCCGGTGCTAAATTTCCTGTGAAGTGGTGTCCACCTGAAGTGTTCAATTACAGTCGCTTCAGCAGCAAATCAGATGTCTGGTCATTTGGTAAGACCCTGGGTTGATATTTTTCTTAGCTTAGAGCAGAGGGAATGGACAGATTATCTGATAATCCTTACTCTTTTCTAGGCGTCTTAATGTGGGAAGTATTCACTGAAGGCAGAATGCCCTTTGAGAAAAACACCAACTATGAGGTGGTAACCATGGTTACCCGCGGTCACAGACTCTACCCACCGAAGCTGGCATCCAAATATGTGTATGAAGTGATGCTGAGGTGTTGGCAAGAGGTAATTTTTATGTGTATTTCTTTTGAATTTATAACCCCTTTGTGGATTTGGGCATGGCGGGTTTATAGTATTTAGTCTTCATTATCTAATACATGTTATACATGATTTCAAGTTCTAGGTAGAGAGCCCACTGCCTCAATTTCATTTTGAATAATGGGAAAAAGAATGAATCTGAATATGTTGAAAATGCCAGGGGTATAACATAGTGGTTATGCAAAACACTCTCTTGCCCTGGGCTCCAAAGCCCCAGGTTCAATCCTCAGCACCACCTTCACCCAGAGTTGGGCTTAAAAAAAAAGCCAGTAATTGACATAATAAATTCTGGCCACCACCTCAAACAAGTTGGAATCCTATCACAGTTGTCAGAGCTAGGGGTTTAGGGAATTAACTCTACATTTACCTGAGTTAGAACTCCGGGAATAAGCCCAGAAAGGTAACTCTGCTTCAGTAGGCCTCCTGCATCATTGATATATATGTATTTTTTTCTTCACCAGAGTTTCTTTCTCCAAGCCTTAGCTCCTCTAGCTCTCTTTACTCACAATCTTTACAAAATTCCCTTCCTTATGTATTAAAATGGTACCTCACAGAAGCAATTAGATACCAAAATGACAACTCCCTCCCCACCCAGTAATCTCAGATATGTAAACACAGAACATGGGTTTATTTATATTTTGCCCTTTCTTTAATGTTGCCTTGTTTCTTAATTCCATGTGTGAGTTAATCCTGGGTGGCCTATCCCAAAATGGCATTTGCAAGAGAAAACCAACACTAGCTTATGCGTATTGTTTGCGAGGCAGTGTGCTGTGTGATTTAGATTTAGTTCCCACAGTGACCCTTTGAGGTGCAGGCACATATACTTTGACCATTGTGTGAATGGTTCATGAACTTGAGGTTTGCATAAGGCCAGCTAGTTTCAGAGAAGCAGAGGTCTGTTTAACTACAAAGTCCATGCCCTTACTAACACACAATGCAGCCCCTAAGGAGGATTCATTGGAATGGGCAGATACCTTCTGGGCAGGTGTTATGGGGGGAGAAGGGATAGGAGGAGTAAAAACAAGGAGGTTGACAAGTAACCTGGCATGTATACAGAAGCAGGTGCTGTACCCAGTTGAGCACACACATTACTATACACAAGGATCTGGGTTCAAGTACCCACACTCCACCTGCAGGGGGGAAGCTTCACGAGTGGCTTAGGAGTGCTGCAAGTGCCTCTCTCTTTCTCTCTCAGTTTCTTTCTGTCATATCAAATAATAAACAAACAAGCAAACAAAAACCCCACAAGAACAGATACTGGTTTGGTTGAGCAGAGAGACTGTGTGAAGGTGTTTGTGGGAAATGAAACTGAGGAGGGGCAGAGAGCATTGCACAGCAGTGGGATTTGCTTTCACAGGCAATGGGAAGCTCTCCTGTTTTCTTAGACAAGGACACTGAAACAGCATGGTGAAATGATTAGTCTAGTATGCAATACATGAGAGTAGATTAGACCAAACTGAAGACTCTTACATGCTCCAATCTCAAAGGAATGAGTACTTTGTCCTGTTACCCTATATTGCCCAAAATTTCAGTAGCAAGAAATTGTTTTGGAGATGGAATCTGGAACCCACAATGTCTCTTTGTTTATAATTGTAGAAGCCAGAGGGAAGGCCTTCCTTTGAAGAGTTGCTGCGCACGATAGATGAGCTAGTAGAGTGTGAAGAAACTTTTGGAAGATAAATGATGCTGTGATCCATGGCTCCTAGGGTCCAAAACACAAAGAAGAAAGAGCATTCACATTACTGTAGTTAATTTATTTAAAGTGGAAACACCTGAGGCACTTGCTTCTCAACCTACTTTAGTTCTGTGACTGAATCTTCCATGAAAATGCTCTCTTAGAGATGGCGATTAAGTCTCTATTTCTGTCTATTCCACAGGCACTAATGTGCCCACTGGTGCTATGCTCAGACCCCAGGATTTGCCCACTCTAGGACTGCAAATGGACACGATAGCTGGTTCCAGTGGAAGGCCAGCATATTGGGAAGAGGAAGAGCATTAGAGCTATGTTCCAGCAACCTTCCCTTTGACTACAACAGAAATCTGGGCCTGGGATGTTGTCTAGAATGTGAGTTTTGGGTGAATCAAGAGCCCACTTTGGATAATACCCATCTTTTGTTTTAAAAGCTCTTTTCAAGACTGCCACTAGTATTACATTAAAGAAAAATCTGTATGCTATATATATATATTGTAAAATATGTAATATATAAAATTATATATTTATAAGAAACGTGGATTGTCTTCATTGAGATTTTTAATTCTGTAATATATGCACTAACCTTCTTAGAACCCATGAGCCTTCAGCTGTTAACCTTTCCACCCCAAAGATCAAATGTTTCTTCTGAAGAGAGAAAATATGGAACTTTTAGTCAGTAATGCTTCCTCCTCATTTAGGTAGATATGTTTGTGGGGCTATCTGTCCTGCTTAAGTCTCCAAGTAGGCCAGTGTTTGGGTTAAGTGATCCTGTCACAATGTCCACAGCTAACTGGAGTTAAACAGAATTGAACTGGGGAGAATCAGTCAGTTTCTAAGTCATGAGAGTCTTCCCAAGGAACCAGATGCTCTAACTGAATATATTGTGCTCCTAAGCAAGAAGACTCAGCAGTTCACAATGACGCCACCCCTGATGCCAGCCAGATCCAGGAGCAAGCTCGTTTTCTGGCAGAGACCAGGAATTGACCAAGACAAAAGGCGAGGATGGAATATTAATGCTTTCTAGGAGGTTGGTCTTTGGATTTCTAGATCTCTTAGAACCTCACAGTAGACCCCCTGTGTGTAAGTCTGTTGGAGTGGAAACCAGATGAACTGGAGCCTTCATTTTCCATCTTGTGCTCCTGGGAAAAGGAATTCCATTTCAACCAACAGTGGCGGTGGCCATGAGTTGTCCTCCACATTACTCTTGTGGGATAAGGAGCCCAGGAAGACAGTGTCTCTCTTCCAGAGCTTTATCTGCTCTGAGGGGTGCTCTCGTCACTTCTGTACCATGGGATGTTGTGTAAATCTGCAAGCCTTCACTCTGACACTGGAGACTCATCTCTTTCCATTGTGATTAGTGGTCCAGGAGGTGGCACAGTGGTAAAGCTTTGGACTCTCAAGCACATGTGCCAGAGTGATGTTTGGTTTTTTCTCTCTCCTCCTGTCTTTCTCATAAGTAAATTTTTAAAAATCTTTTTAAAAAAATCTAAATATTTCATTAAAATCTTTTAGAAGAATTTTAGTTTGAAAGTAAACAAACAAACAAAAACTTCAGGAGTCAGGTGGTGGTGGTGCACCTGGTTGAATGCACATGTTACAATGCACAAGGACCCAGGTTTGAACCCCTGGTCCCCACCTGCAAAGGGAAAGCTTCATGAATGGTGAAGCAGTGTTGCAGGTGTTTCTCTGACTTTCCCTCTCTATTACCCCCTTCCCCCTAGATCTCTGGCTGTCTCTGTCCAATAAATAAATAAATAAAGATGATAAAAAAAATAAAAAAACAACTTCATCAAAGATGCTTAAGAGAGTTTTAATCTTTAAGACAAGAAGGAAGAAGGGGAATATAAATATGTGGTGTCTTCTCCTAGTTTTAGTTAGTTTGGGGTTGTACTTTCCAATGGGATGAAATAAAACTCCTCTAAGTGCATTTTTTATTGTTGGTATTGTTTTATGTATTTCTCTGCCATGCCCTAATCACCTTTTAGGTATTTAAACAATAAATATTTCCTCATATGGTCCCTGAAGTGTCAGTACTGAGTAGGAGGACAGAACATTTCTAGTTTTTGTACTCCAAAATCTAGACTAATTGTTTCTACCACCAGGACCCTCGTCTATCTTTGCCTATACTTCATTCTCTGTTTAGAGAGGGCAGTTTGATCTGACTGCTAAAAGGTCCCTCTTAGCATGTGCATTCTTGACAGTGTTGTTTGCTGGAGTCACCCACACAGTTGGGAATGAGGAACTCATAGCAACCACCTCAGAGATCAAGATGCAGATTATTGAGCTTTCTTTTGTAGGCCACTGGGTTGTCATTCACACACTTCTCTGAAGTTTTGAGAACAGGAAAATAGGAGGGGCTAGCTCTGCCCATGAGAAACATCTTGGTTAAGTTATGATTTCTTAAAGTTAAAAGATGTGTTTTTGTGATGGGAACATTGTCGAAGAGCTGAAGACTGATTACATGGTCCCCGCAGAAGTACCACCATGATCCTTTCCACTTGTAAGTAAGATGGCTTTGTCATTTATCTTCAGAGCTTGTTCCAGGCACCTTCTTATTCTCTCCCCCCCCCTTTTTGTTGCCCTTGTCTTATCGTTGTGCTTATTGTTATTGTTGTTATTAATGTCATTGTTGTTGTTGGGTAGGACAGAGAGGAATCGAGAGAGGAGGGGAAGACAGGGGGAAAGATAGACACCTGCAGACCTACTTCACCACCTGGGAAGCGACTCCCCACACACACAGGTGGGGAGCCCGGGCCGCTTAACCTGCTGCGCTAACTGCTCGACCCCCGCACCTTCTTATTCTTGAACACAAAAGGAAGTTTTTGTTTTGTTGTGTTTTGTTTTCCTAAGGTATAAGGCTTGTAGAAATTGAGGGGTATTTTTCCTAGATATTGTGACATGGGTTCTGTTTCCTATAAATAACCATTCTGGTGATTTAAATTTATTAAATGTTCAGCACTGAGCATGCAAAAGAGTACAGAAATGACATCTTTAGATCTATATATGTGTGCAAAGACACGATCTTTTTTTTGTGTGGCTGAGGCTTCACCAGTCCAGGCCAGCTTTTTTTCTGTTTTCTTTTTGTTTTCTCAATGCTAACATAAAAAGCTGAGGACTAAAGGAGACCAAGTTCTGGTGTACATTTGCTGGAGTTATGGTGTGTACCTGTGACGACTTAGCTATAAATTTAGGACTGTCTGCCTTTTTCTTTTAACAAGATTTTCTTCAGTCTAACACTCTCCCAACTGAGCTATTTCGGCAATTCAACAAGATCTCCTATAAAAGATGATAGATTAAAAGGGCAGGTGCTTCATGAAGTTAACTTTGGGATTACTTTGAAAGACTATCACTTAATGTGAGTTCAATTTCTGGAAACATTACTTTAGTTCCAAGACTGACAGGGTCATATCATGCAAACAATTATTAACGTAGAAGAAACTGTTATTGGTATTGAGTCTGGGTGACTAAGCAACCCCAATTTTTTTCTTCTAAATATAGAATTTTATCATTAATATTATTTATTTGTGATTAATAGTGGGTTACAAGACTATAAGATTACAGGGCATAGTTCTAATGGCACCCATCACCAAAGTTTTGTGTCATCTTCCAACCTCCCAAAAATAACCACTTTAGTTCTCACAAAGTCTTAGAAACTGTTTGCTTCTGATTATTTCTTTCTTTCTTTATTTATTGTAAGTTCCTGTGCATCAGTTCTCTAGATTCCACCTGGTAGAGTGAAACCATCTGGTAGTTGTGCTGTGCATAATCACCTCCAGTTCCATTCATTTTGTCCCAATGGATACAATATCATTTTTGATTGCAAAGTAGTATTCCATGGAGTATATACACATAACTTCTTTAGCCAGTCATCTGTCAGTCAGCATTTAGTCTGCGTCCACTCTTTGTACATTGTTAATAATGCAGCTATGAGTGTAGAGATGCTCATGTCAAAAAGGAAGATTTAATAGTATTTAGTCACACCAGAGTAAAGTCATCAAAGAGTAGCTTACAGGTTTTTTGGTTTTTGGGTTTTTTTTTTTTGTATTTCTGATTTGTAGTGATACGGAGAAATATTGGCTATAATTTTTGGATGTCAGTCAAATCACTTCAAAGGATCCAATAACTATTGGTAAAATTTATAAAATAAACACGCCAAGCTATTCCAGTTGTAGTGATCTGAAAATAACTTGAGTCTTGATCCATTCATAATTAAAATGACGTAGCTACCTGATATCAGAAGGTTTATTTTATTTTATTTGTATGTAGAGATAGAGAGGCAAAGAGAGAGAGATTGAAAGAGACCACAGCACAGAAGTTTCCTTCAATGTGCTGGGGACTAGGCTCAAACTTGGATTGTGCACATGGCAAAGCAGTACATTGCCAAGTGAGCTGTTCTGCTGGCCCAACATCAGAAAGAAGAAAGACTTAAAAAACAAAAAAGAAAGAAAAACAGTCTGTCTCAATGGCAGAACAAAGATAAGTGGGAACTTAATAATAATCTTATTAAAATCTGTGTGAGAGTCTGTTGTTCATTTCTTCTGAGGTTAGAAGGAAAGAAAAGACTAGATTATATCAGGAAAAGTTTGGTAATCTATAAAGTAAAAAATATTAAAGGTTGTTACAAAGATTAGATTGCCCAAGGAATTAAATAGATTTCCTATTGGTAGGGATATTCTGAGTTGTTCTGTCTGGCCTGGGAGGATGTGAATGTATTGAAACTGACTGTTCCTTCTAGCTTTGATAACTTGATTCTCTGGTAAGAAACTGTTTCCTTCTGTCATAAACCATGTCTAGACATGGTTCCGTTATCTTTTGGCTAAAACAATGAGTATTTCTTGTTGATAAGAGAGATTTAAGAGATGACTTCAGATGTATTACTGCTAACCAAAAATGTTTGCACATGTTTGCCAACCAGACTCATTTTCCAAATCCATTCGTTGTTTTAAAAGCTTGTGCTAGAAACTGACTTCCCAGACTGTTGTAGGGCATGAGGACATGATTGTGAAGGATGAAATGCTGATCATATTGACGACTGGGAAGAACCTGACTATGTGAAGTCTCAGGACGCTATTCCAGACAGATTGAATTTCTGAACCATAATGAGCTTTGCCAAGGTTCTTGCCAACTATTAGTTTCCATGAGAACAGACCAGCTAAGAAAAAGAGCTGAAGCTTCAAAAGACTCATTCTCTACCTCCCCTTTGCTTCATTTTCATGTATCCTCTCAGCCTTCCCAGTTTTTTTATATTTATTTTTTGCCTCCAAGATTATCAGTGGGGCTCAGTGCCTGCACTACGGATCTGCTGCTCCTGTGGCCATTTTTTTTTTTTTTGGATAAGACAGAGTGAAATTGAGAAGGGAGGGGAAGAGAGAGAGTGCGCTATCACCTGGCCCCCTCAGCCTTCCCAATTCTTAAAATAGAAGGTAAAAAATAATACTTTATATCTTTATCTTTTATTTCTAAGTCTTAGTGTGCCAGAAGCATGCCAGGGATACAGTTAAATTGCAAGTGTCCAGACTCATATTCATAATTTGATCTGGGAGTAAGGTCATACATTGCCTTTGGGCAGAGTTTGTTTTCATAGCTCTCTCATTATTTGTTGTATTCAGTTCCTACATCAAACTAAGGTTTATCAGTATGAAGATGAGGGTAGCTGCATAGTCAGCGTTAGAGATCATGTCTGCCTCTTGGTTTTTACATCAGGTCCTTGAGTACAAATTGGACTAGAAACTCCTCATGAACAGAACACGGTCACGATGAAACGTTACCCCCATCATTAAGTTGCAAAAACACTGTGCCATCTATTTTAGAGCCCTTGGGGCCCCTGCTTCCTGGCTACTCTACTGTGGGCACTCCTAGATAGCCCAGCGAAGAACCCTTATCATTAGAAACCGAGGCAAAAAAGCCTGCCAATATCCACTTGTCTGAGCTTGGAAAATGGAACCTTCGGCTCGGTAGAGTTTGGTCTAGTTACAACCTTATCAGCTTCATGAATCTCTCAGCAATGAGCCAGAGATACCCAGATAAGTAGTGTGTGGACTGTTGGCCCACAGCAGTGGTAAAGTATTCATATTTTAATCCTGTAAATTTGGAGATAATTTGTTTCCAGTATGTGGTTTCTAATTTAGTGGCAAAAACAAGGAAAGCCATGGAACCCCCCCCAAAAAAAAAAAAAAACTTAGTCATGTTCACCATCATTTTGGTTCAGGTTTGAGATGGCTTTCTTTCTCAAAAACAGGCTCAATGTTAATATAGATGGTAGTAGTTCATGTATGCTGCCTTTTGTTTCTAAATCCCTTCATTCTTTACCCCCTGCAAGTACCTAAATTCTGTAATAATAACACAGCCTTGAGGCCTTGATTCTAACTACGCCCACAAAGCTTCATGCCTTCTCATGCACGTCTCCTATTGCCCCTCAGTAGAGCCCACAGGACAGCATGCTGTGTCCACTTCCTGCTCACAGAGGCTCAGTGAACACAGTTTCTGGTACAGTGCCAGGCCGCCTTGTAGCTGAGCACTTCTTCACATCACACATTGGCCTGAAGTCTTGGGTGTGATACCAGAATACATAGCAAACAGTTCAAAGTCACTGGCAATATTCATTTGAAACTCAGCTCTTAGGTTAGGGACAAGAAGAATTGTGTGCAAAGTGACCAGGAAGTTCAGTTCATTACTGAAAAGAAATCAAAATGCCTGCATGGGGAAAAAAAGGGGGGGATTCATGGTGCTGGAATTGGGGTGCTGGACTTTGATCACTGAAGCTGTATGCAGTGTTTAGGGAGACTCTGTCTCCCAGGCTTCAAGGGTCTCCTGGTTCTTTCCCCTCACTTCTCACCTCATTAGGTCCCAGCCAGGTCAAGTACAATTCTTATTTTCCTTTTTTTTTTAAATTTTTCATTTATAAAAAGGAAACATTGACAAAACCATAGGATAAGAGGGGTACAACTTCACATAATTCCCACCACCAGACCAGAATTCTTATTTTCCACCCACATTTACCTGTTTGCTGTCCCATGAGCTAGGTTTTCTGTATCCAATGAATCCCCTAGAGTACATATTCTACTTCCTTTAAGTTTTTTTTTTTCAATTTTTTTATTGGGGGATTTATGGTTTACAGTCAACAGTAAAATACAATAGTTTGTACATGCATAACATTTCCATATAACAATTCAACCCCCACTAGGTTTTCCTCTGCCATCATATTTCAGGACCTGAACCTTCCCCCATGCCCCAGTCTTTTCCTTTGGTGCAATACACCAACTCCAGTCCAAGTTCTGTTTAGAGTTTTCCCTTCTGATCTTGTTTTTCAACTTCTGCCTATGAGTGAGATCATCCTATATTCATCCTTATATTTCTGACTTATCTCACTTAACATGATTATCTTTGAGTTCCAAGATGGGGTAAAGAAGTGAATTCACCATGAACCTGAGACTTTGGAGCCTCAGGAATAAGAGTCTCTTTGCATTTCTCATGTTCCACATAACAATTCAATCCCCTCTAGGTCCTCCTCTGCCATCATGTTCCAGGACCTGAACCCCCCACCCCGGTCCCAGAGTCCTTTACTTTGCTGCAAACAGCAGACCCAGTCCAAGTTCTGCTTTGCATTTATTGTTCACCTTTTTTTTTATAACTGGATTTGTTTCACTGAAGGTGCCTTTAAAATTTAGATGGAAAAGAGTTCTGCCAATATTTTCCTCTAAGTATTTGATAGTTCCTGATCTAACATCTAAGGGGTGTTGAAATCCCCGACTATTACTGTGTTGCTGTTAATTTATTGCTATAGCCCTTCAGTAGATGGTTGATGTATTTAGATGCCCTCTCATTGGGGGCATAGATGTTAATAATTGTTTCAAACAGGATGACGTAAATAACAGCACAAACTTGGGATCTAAAAGGTTTGCTGACTTATTTTTTTCTTTTTTACTAACTTTATTTATTTGATATGCAAGAGAGAAATGCAAAAAAAAAAAAGGGGAGAAAGAGAGAGAGGAAGAGAGACAGACAGACAGACATGCAACACTGCTTTACTGCTTCTGAAGCATTCCCCTTACAAGTGAGGACTGGGGGCTTGGGAATACAAGAACTTAACCAGGTTCATGACTGCGTGGTCCTAGCCTTATTTTCTTAGTACGTTCAAAAAGACAATTAGCTCTAGTTATTACATTTCTTGGAAGAATGCACATTTTTGTAATTATTTTTTAAAAAATTTATTTATCTTTATTTATTTATTAGATAGAGAGCCAGAAATTGAGAGGGGAGGGAGAGATGGGAAGGGGGAAAGAGAGACACCTGCAGCCCTGCTCCACCACTCGTGAAGCTTTTCCCTTGCAGGTGGGGACCAGGGGCTTGAACCCTGGTCTTTGTGCACTGTTATGTGTGCACTCAACCAGATGCGCCACTGCCTGGCCCCTGAATGCACATTTTAATACAAAAAGAAAACATACACATAAGCGTGTTCTTTGAGCATTCTTGTTAAAAGAAGTCATCTGGAGGTCAGGCAGTGGTGCACCTGATTGCACATGCTACAATGACCCAGATTCAAGCCCCTGGTCCCCACCTGCAAGGGGACAACTTAAGGAGCTGTGAAGCAGTGCTACACGTCTATATCTCTGGGCCCCCTCCCCTCTACATTTCTCCCTGTCTCTACCTAATAAATCAATAAAATATTAAGTGTCCTTTTCACATCATAGGGTGGCACACACATAAAACAAGGATAATTTGGGAGTCGGGCAGTAGTGCAGCAGATTACGTGCACGTGGCGCGAAGCGCAAGGACCGGAGTAAGAATCTGGGTTCGAGGCCCCAGCTTCCCACCTTCAGGGTAGTCGCTTCACAGGCGGTGAAGCAGGTCTGCAGGTGTTTATCTTTCTCTCCCCCTCTCTGTCTTCCCCATTGCTATCCATTTCTCTCTGTCCTAACAACGACGACATCAATAACAATAATAATAACTACAACAACAATAAAAAAAGGGCAACAATAAAGAACCTTTACCAAATACAAACCTCACTTAGATCTCACAAAAACAAAAAACAAGCATAATTTGCTGAATAACACCTCAGGTATACAAGGATATGGTGAACAACACTAGCCAATAAAGAATAGCTATCTAAGTTGAGTAAACATGCCTGTCAGAGCATGAGCTTGTATGTCTGAGGCTCCAGTGCCCACTGGTTCAATCTTCACACCACGTTATACCAGAACTGAGGAGTGCTCTGGTTTCCTCTCGCACCTCTCATTCTTTCTCTCCTTCATAATAAATATATGTAAAAATGAATTTATTTTTTAAAAAAGAAAGAAAATCTATCTATATGTCTGTCACACCTCAAATAAAGCAGGGTTTAGTTCATTAAAATGTATCTGTCGGGAGTCGGGCTGTAGCGCAGCGGGTTAAGCGCAGGTGGCGCAAAGCACAAGGACCGGCATAAGGATCCCGGTTCGAACCCCGGCTCCCCACCTGCAGGGGAGTGGCTTCACAAGCAGTGAAGCAGGTCTGCAGGTGTCTATCTTTCTCTCCTCCTCTCTGTCTTCCCCTCCTCTCTCCATTTCTCTCTGTCCTATCCAACAACAACAACAACAATAATAACTACAACAATAAAACAACAAGGGCAACAAAAGGGAATAAATAAATAAAATTAATATTTACAAAATAAAAAAAATGTATCTGTCTTGAGAGTCGGGTGGTGGCCAGCGTGTTAAAGTGCACGTGGCACAAAGCACAAGGATTGGTGTAAGGATCCTGGTTGGAGCCCCAGGCTCCCCACTTGCAGGGGAGTTGCTTCACAGGCGGTGAAGCAGGTCTGCAGGTGTCTATTTTTCTCTCCCCCTCTCTGTATTCCCCTCCTCTCTCCATTTCTCTCTGTCCTATCCACCAAGAATGACATCAATAACCACAACAATGTTAAACAACAAGGGCAACAAAAGGGAAAATAAATTTTTTTTTAAATGTATCTGTCTTTAAACCAAAGAAATGTAGTGGTAGGGATTTAAGTAGTTATAGGGCAGTTAGACAGTCCTGAAAATTGCTGGGATAAAAACAAGGCATTTGTGCACTTGTAGGAATCAGCTCTAGTCACCTAAAGCCATGGCCCCTCAGCCAAAGGTATTCAATGATTGTCCATTCTCCGCAGTCTTGGTACTGCAGAAGCAGCCAGTACCAGACATCCTGGGCTTCAAACCACAGTCTGGAGCCTGTGGGCTGGGCTGCCAACTCAGTAGGTGCTCATTATTCATGTTTTCAAATAAAGATCTACCAGTTAAGACAAAATTTCGAAGGAATGAATTCTATTGAGGCCTTGATTCAAAATGAAACCCTGACATCGGAAGCACCAGAGGATGAATGTGAGGTTATGCTGATGTTAACCCCCAAACATTATCAATAGAGGGACAGTCATCAGCATTGCTTCTTGGGCAGCAGTGCTTCATGGCTTTTCATTGACCTTTTAAATTTTATTATATATATTCCCCTCACTGAAGAAAGGCTGCCTTGGGAGCTGTTTTGAGCTCATATTCGCTCCTTTCCAGGGCCCCCTGGTGGAAATCTTGTTCCAAACACTCCTATCATTCATCTATCAATATATCTGGAGAAGGAATGCTAATCGTGACCAGAGAGGGGGTACTATTCCCAAGCAATAAAGCTCAAAGTTCGACCACTTTACCCTTGAGATATGCCGGTTCCTAAAGGTCACCAAGATTACACTGGGAAGCGCACAGTGCCCTTTCCCTGATTTGCTGGCATAAGATATATTATTAAAGATTATTTGCCGTGGAATTAGAAGTAGATGAAAAGAACAGTACAGACTGATGCCTAGAAGGAGGATTCCTTCTGGCAATAACCTGCAATCTTGAATATACCCTTTTAGTGAGCAAATAGTCATTGCTCTTCTCTGGGGCATTGTAGTCTCTTTTGCAAAGGTCCTTAGATGCATGAATTCCTGGCTGAAATGAGAATTTCCCAAAGGCACAAAAGAGCTTTGCCTTTGCAGCTTGATTGGTAAAATGATTCACAAAATGATTCACACTGCAGTCTCATTGTACAGGTAGAAGTCACACTCCATTATTCACTCACCTGAGTGACCTGTGATGCTATAAACAGAAAATGGCTCTGAACCGAAATTTTTACTGATATTATTTTTTTGAATAAACCAGTGCTTCATGCTACACATAAAAATGCTTAGTGGTATCCCAAACAAGGGAACACAATTTTTAAAATTATTCACTTAAAAGTTATTAAATCTCTCCTTTTTTCTCTCTGTGTGTTTTTTTATAGGACAGAGAAATTGAGAGGGAAGGAGGAGATAGAGAAGGAGAGAGAAAGATAGACACCTATAGACTTGAACGCAGGTCCTTGCACTTGGTAATATGTGTGCTTAACCGGGTACACCACGGCCTGGCCCCCTTCACTTAAACATTATTTGTTGGGCAGCAACTGTTAGCCAGCAATTGCACTGAACAGAAGGGATGGAACTATAGACAAGGCAAAGATTTGCTTTTCTGTTTAGCCTCACTCTTGGCCTTAGTGGAGACAGAGTAGTAATAATAATAATAACAATATTATTATTATTAACCAGAGTTATTGCTGGGGCTTACCAGCTGCACATGAAATCCACTAGTCTTGGGGGTCATTTTTTTCTTTTTTGTTTTTTCTTTCCTTTATTTGATAGCACACAGAGAAATTGAGAGGGGAGAGGGAGATTGAGAGACAGAGAGAGAGGGAGAGGGAGAGAGAGAGAGACCTGCAGGTGACAGCACATCTGGTTGAGCAAACAACAGTGCGCAAGGACCTGGGTTCGAGCCCCTGGTTCCCACCTGCAGTGGGAACGCTTTGCAAGTGATGAAGCAGAGCTGCAGGTGTCTTTCTCTCTCCCTCTCTATCTCCCCTACCCTCTTGATTTCTGTCTGTCTCTATCCATTAAATAAAGATAATAAGAAAAAGAGAGAGACCTGCAGGACTAATTCACTGTTTATGAAGCTTCTCCCCTTCAGGTGGGGATTGGGTGCTTGAAGCCAGGTCCTTGCATATGATAATGTGTATGCTCAACTGGGTGTGCCACTGCCTGGACCAAAAAATCATCATAATTAAAGTAGTGGCAGGTTAAAATCTGAGATGAAGGAAGATTGGCACTTTGGTGGTGGTGGGTGAAATATGCTATACTTTACCCTTAAAGCATAAACAGTTTTGTAAAACTATGTCACCTCTCTTTTTCTCCATCCATACAAATACATATATATAGTTGGAGTATTTTTTAAAGTTATTTTACTATTTATTTATTTATACTTATTTATTTGAGAGAGACAGAGAGAGAGAGACAGAGAGAGAGAGATTATAGCACTGATATCTTCTTCAATGTGGTGGGAGCCAGGCTTAAACATGGATTGCATACGTGGTAAAGAAGCACACTACCAGATTTTGCCAGCCCCAAAGTATTTTTTAAGCAATGGAATAGTAGATCTATACCTTCATTTAAAAGCACTTGTTGGGCTGGGTGGAGGTGCACCTAGTTGAACACACTTACTATCGTGCACAAGGACGTAGGTTCAAACCCCAGTCTCCACCTGCAGGAGAGAAGTTTCATAGATGGTAAAGCAGCAGTGTCTATCTTTTTCTCCGTCTTTCTTCCACTCCCCCTCTCAATCTCTCCTTGTCAAGTAAAAGAAAAAATAATAAAAGCAATTACTTTTGCTATTGAACATGAAAAAACAAATATTTTTGAAAGACTTCCTCTTAAATTCCAAACTGCAGAAAAAAGTGGATTACCAAGGATATGCTGTTGGGTTCATGACCACGCTGTTTATGTGTAACCATGTATTCTGGGTTCAGTGAGCTGGGGGAAGGCCTTTTCCTTGTCCCCATATATCATGACTACTTGTTGAACAATAGCAATTTCTTTTTAAAAATTTTTTATTTTTATTTTATTTTTATTTTTGCCTCCAAGGTTATCTCTGGGGCTCGGTGCCTGCACTACAAATCCACTGCTTGTAGAGGCTATTTTTTCCCTTGTTGTTGATTGTTATTGTTGTTATTGCTGTCATTGCAGTTGGATAGGACAGAGAGAAATGGAGAGAGGAGGGGAAGACAGAGAGGGGGAGAGAAAGATAGACACCTGGAGATCTCTTTCACCGCCTGTGAAGCAACCCCCTTGCAGGTGGTGAGTTGGGGGCCACTGCCTGGCCCCTGCAATTTCTTTTTGAAATAATATTAAAATGTAAGGTATTGTCATGATTAATGTGTGGGTCATCTGGAACATAATGCTTAGATATTTGGTTAAATGTCGTTCTAGGTGTTTCTGTGAAGGTGTTTTTGGCATGAGATTAGCATTTAAATCAGTAAACTTTGAGTAAATCAGGTACCTTTATAGTGTGAGTAGACCTCATGTAATTAATTGAGGGCCTTAATAGAAAAAGATACTGACTTTCCCAGCAAAGTAGGAATTCTGCCAGCAGATTAACTTCGGACTCATATTGCAACTTTTCACTGAGTCCTCCGCTGGTCAGTTCACCACATCAGATGTTTGGTTTGCCACTTTGCACAGTCAAATAAGCCATCTTTCTAAAATACTCTGTCTTCCTCTCTATCTTTCTCTCTCCCTGTTTCTCTCTCACACCTTCTCTGATGAAGGTGCCATCCTTACAAATATAAAGATATGTTTAATAGAAGCATTGCAGAACATGTTCATTGCTATATATTGTTTATAGATTACCAAGAACAAGTTTCAGAACCTGTCCTAGGAATTGTTATGACAGTAGAGAGACAGAGGTCTTTAAATTGTTGAATGGAGGGAACATTTGCATCTGAAACAGGGGTAGAGGATGGTTTAACACAGAAGAGTTGGGGCTAGAAATCAGCTTTGGCTTTCTTGATCTCCCCCTTCCCCTCTCTCATTCTGATATCACAGAGAAAAACACATCTGATTCTATCTGCTTTCCTGTAAGTACGTCAGTACTTACTGAATGAAGTCTAGGGAGCTGGGCCATGAAAAAAACTGGAAATTAAATGAGTAACTGCTTATTCTAGGGGCTTTCCTGTTGCTCTCTTGTTTACTTGTCCACAGGTGTAGTTATGTTCATGGTTGCCAAGTCCAAATCTCTGAGATTAAATTCTGGCTGAGCAGCCTTTGGGTTCCATGACTTTGAGTAAATTATGAGCCTCTCTCTCTTTCAGCCAGTCTATCTGTAAAATAAGGGCTAGTAATGGGAAGTATGCCAGTGTGTACTAAGTTAATACAGTAAGTGTATTATTATACAGTAAGTGTATCTTATTAGTGTAGTGCCTATATTAGGAAGAGCTGTGGAAGCTGAAAGTAGCAGTGGGAACTGCCTTTGCAGGAAGTTAGGTTTTATTTCCTACGTTTTTCAGACTCCTGAGTAATTGTGCAGAATCACATTGTTACTAAAAAAAAAAAAAAAAAAAAAAAAAAAAGGACACTAAGCTCCAGCAATAACCCTAGTGGGAAAAAAAAATGGAGTGACAGTTTGACTTCAGGTGGGCCCGACACCAAAGGCTCATAGGTTGTTCTGATAAGAAAAGAGGGTAAAGGGGGTCAGTGCACAGTGGGTTAAGTGCACATGGCATGAAACACAAGGACCAACCTAAGGATCCCAGTTCGAGCCCCCCAGCTCCCCACCTGCAGGAGGGGGGTCACTTCACAAGCAGTGAAGTAGGTCTACAGGTGTCTTTCGCTCCCCCTCTCTGTCTTCCCTCCTCTCTGAATTTCTCTGTTACATCCAACAACAACAGCAATGACAACAATAACAAGGGCAACAAAATGGGAAAAGTGGCCTCCAGGAGTGGATTCATAGTGCAAGCACTGAGCCCCAGTAATAACTCTGGTGGAAGAAAAAAGAAAAGGGGGCGGATACAGGTAGCATAATAGTTATGCAAAGAGACTCTCATGCTTGAGGCTTCAAAGTCCCAGATTCAGTCCTCCCGCACCACCCTAAGCCAGAGCTGAGCAGTGCTCTAGTAAAAAGAAAATAGAAAAGGAAAGAAACTCTTTTGAGACCCAGAAGGTTTTAATCTCCATATTTGGCATCATGTGCTTTGTTGCATGGTTATGGATTAGCCTTTTAAAACTGTAGCATACCTGCAATAATAGGTTAAATTACACCAAGTGCACAATAAAGTCCCGGAAGCCCAGCTGTCTTCTGCTTGGCTGTTAGATAAAAGGTCATGGTCAGCCTAGCTTTCTCTGTGGCCTGCATTGCACTGTGAGACACTATGAGGTAGATGGAGTTACTGAAAAGCACATTCCAGATGTAAAGTGTGGTGAAACCTTAGTTCCTGTTCTGTAGTTATCTGGTACTGACGTTGGATATCATGGGGGTAGACAAGAAGTGTAAGCTCACTAATGAAATTGATCTGCTTATCATACAGCTCAGTGGCTCTCAACTGGGAGTGATTTTTACCCCTATGAGACATCTGATAATTTCAGGAAACGTTTGGTTTTCACGACTGGGACGGGGAGGCAGTTGTCGCTGCTATATGTAGCACATTATGGCCAAGGATGCTGCTAAGCATCCCACAGTGTGCAGGGAAGCTCCCACAACAAAGAACTGCACAACCTGAAAGGGCCCCAGACTCTGCTCCATTTACTCAAGGCTCTAACTTTCCTTTGTTCGAAGTCTGACATAATAAAATCCTCATCTCCACTCTGGTTGCTCACTGCTTCCTACTGCAACTGCTGATTTTGGCTCCACATACAGTCTCGATTTTACTATTGAGGCTGAATCTAGGAAGATGGGTATTTTAAGCAAATTGTAACTTGGAGGTCTGGGGATAGGTCACCTGGTAGAGCACACTTGACATGGGTGAAGAGTCAGGTTCAAGTTTCCTGGTCACCACTTTATCAGGGTTTGGGTATGAATGTCAGGGAAAACGCAAAAACTACAGAGAAGCTTTGGCAGCAAAGAACAAAGAACAAATGCACTAACCAAGTATAATGGCCCAGGAGGTGGCAGAGTGAATAAGACATTGGACTCTTTTTTTTTTTTTTTTTTGCTGATTTTATTCAAAAAGATTTATTAACTTAAATAAAGACAAAAGGAATTTCCTGTTCACATCTGAATATTTCCAATATACAAGTATGTAAAAGGAAAAATTCTGGATGTTCATGTTGTGAATTTGATCTCCAGCAACACGTGTCAGAATGATGCTCTGGTTCTTTCTCACACTCCTCTATGTTACTCATAAATAAATCAGTCTTTAAAAAAGAACAAATATTTGGGCAGACAACCTTTCCAAAGCGTCCCGAAGTCTCACCTCCCTGGAGCTCTACCCCAGTAAGTAAAGGTAGAAACAGGCCGGGGGTAGTCAGACTGTAGCGCTGCGGGTTAAGTGCCCGGGCACATGGCGCAAAGCTCAAGGACTGGCCTAAGGATCCCAGTTTGAGCCTCTGAGGGTTCCCCACCTGCAGGAGAGTCGCTTCACAGGCGGTGAAGCCGGTCTGCAGCTGTCTTTCTCTCCCTCCTCTGTCTTCCCCTCCTCTCTCCATTTCTCTCTGTCCTACGCAACAATGACGATATCAACAATAATAATAATAATAAACAAGGGCAACAAAAGGGAATAAATAAATAAATATTAAAAAAAGAGAGAGAGAGTCGGGCTGTAGCGCAGCGGGTTAAGCGCAGGTGGCGCAAAGCACAAGGACCGGCATAAGGATCCCGGTTCGAACCCCGGCTCCCCACCGGCAGGGGAGTCGCTTCACAGGCGGTGAAGCAGGTCTGCAGGTGTCTATCTTTCTCTCCTCCTCTCTGTCTTCCCCTCCTC
This sequence comes from Erinaceus europaeus, assembly GCF_950295315.1. Taxonomy (NCBI): domain Eukaryota; kingdom Metazoa; phylum Chordata; class Mammalia; order Eulipotyphla; family Erinaceidae; genus Erinaceus; species Erinaceus europaeus. Next base: position 147,384,106 of record NC_080164.1, read on the forward strand.
TCTCCATTTCTCTCTGTCCTATCCAACAACGACGACAACAACAATAATAACTACAACAATAAAACAAGGGCAACAAAAGGGAATAAATAAATAAAAATATTTTAAAAAAAGAAAGAAAAAAAGAGAGAGAAAAATAAAGAAAGAAAGAAAGAAAGAAAGAAAGGGAAAGAGAAAGAAAGAAAGAAGAAAGAAAGAAAGAGTCTGGAGCTATGAGTTGACCTGCCAAAGTCCATGTCCAACAGAGAAGCAATTACAAAAGCCAGACCTTCCACCTTCTGTTCCCCATAAAGACTTTATTCCATACTCCCAAAGGAATAAGGAATAGAGAAGCTTCCAATGTAGGGGATGGGACACAGAACTCTGGTGGTGGGAGCTGTATGGAATTGTACACCTGTTATCTTGCAATCTTCTTAATCATTATTAAATCACTAAAAAAAAAAAACCCAAATATTTATTTCCATAATTATTTGTTTTTTCTTTTTTAAATATTTATTTATTTATCCCCTTTTGTTGCTCTTGTTGTTTTATTGTTGTAGTTATTGTTGTTACTGATGTCATCGTTGTTGGATAGGACAGAGAGAAATGGAAAGAGGAGGGGAAGACGGGGAGAGAAAAACAGACACCTGCAGACTTGCTTCACTGCCTGTGAAGCGACTCCTCTGCAGGTGGGGAGCCGGGGCTCCAGCCAGGATCCTTACGCCGGTCCCTGCGCTTTGCGCCACCTGCACTTAACCCACTGCGCTACAGCCAGACTCCCTTCCATAATTATTTGTTGAGTACATGTTATATGCCAAAACCCTTTTCTAGCTACTTGGGATATAACTGTGAGCAACATAGACAAAAACTTGTTTATATTTTAGTGGGGATACATAGAAAAAATAATGATGCCTAAACAAATTAAATAGTGTATAACAAGAGTTGAGAAACACCATAAAACAAAGAAAAAGAAAGTGTATTCTAGAATAATCTCCAAGTGCAGGAAGCAATGACTATCAGTCAGGCTACTAGTGTCAAGAAAATGAAGTCTGAGCGAAGACTTGCAGTTGTAGATAGAAGGAGAAACATTGGAGTAATGGTCAGTGCAAAGCAAAGGCAGAGTCTGTGTGAGAGTCTGACATGCTCCAGAAGCAACAAGGAGGGTGGTGTGCTAAAGTGAAATGAGAAAAAAAAACAAAAACAGATAACAGAGGAAAGGTAAAGTGAGAGGTGTGATTATGGATGGATATATGGGCTATTTTGAGTATCTTGGTTGTAACTAAAACAAAAATGGGAAGCCACTGTGGAGGTTGAAGATAAGGAATAACATGCTCTGACCTAGGTTTTTAGTTAATTACCGTGGTTGCTGTGCTGAGAATATACCACAGGGTCTTAAGTACAGAAGCAAGAAGTTAGGAGGCTGTCAGTGCAATTCAGATTAGATCATGGTGACTTAAACACTGGCAGTAACAGAAGGGTGGGGAAAAGAGTGTGTGTGTGTGTGTTTAACTGTGATGAAATGTATGTAACATGAAATGTAGCATTTTAACCCTTTGTAAGTGTACAGTCTAGTACCGTTAAGTACACTCACTTTGCTGCACAACTACCATCACCCTTCATCTCCAGTACTTATCATCCCAAACTGAACCTTTTGGTTGTTTTGTTCGCTTGCTTGCTTGATTGTGGCCACCAGTGTTATTGCTGAGGCTTGGTGCCTGCATAAGTCCATCATTTCCGGTGCCTTTTTTCTTTTTCTTTTTTTTATTTATTTCTAAAATAAAAAAAATACTGACAAGACCATAGGATAAAAGGGATACAATTTCTACCACTAGAGTTCTGTATCCCATCCCCCACCCCTTGAAAGCTTAGCTATTCTCTATCCCTCTGGGAGCATGGATGCAGGGTCATTATGGGATGCAGAAGGTGGAAGGCCTAGCTTCTGTAATTGCTCCTCTGTAGAACATGGGCACTGGCAGGTTGAGCCATACTCCCAACCTGTTCCTATCTTTTCCTAGTGGGGCAGGGATCTGGAGAGGTGGGGCCCAGGGTACATTGGCCAAATCCCCTGTCTAGGGAAGTCAGGTTGGCATCATGGTAATATCTGGAACCTGGTGGCTGAAAAAACATTATGATGTAAAGCAGAACAAATTGTTTAATAGTTAGGAACCTAGAGGCAAGAATATAGCAGATGAGTTTTGGGATCTCAACTTTGGAAAATGTTAGTAGGTCTATTTTAGGTTTATTCCAGGGAGCCCATGACTACTAATTTCTCTGTGAACATAACAGCTAACATGCAGATGGACCCAAATTATTATCTAGGGAGAGGATGTCAGAGTTGGAAGGGCTAGTAAGTAAGCTGGGTCAGGACAGAGAGTAGATCCCAAATATGGGAAAGGTATTTAAGTATCACTTTATGGTGTCTTTGTTTTCTGTTTGTTTGTTTGTTTGTTTTTGCCTCCAGGAGTATCACTGGGGCTGGGTGCCAGCACTATGAATCCACTGCTCTAGGAGGCTGTTTTTCCCATTTTGTTGCCCTTGTTGTGGTTGCTATTGTTATTGTTATAGCTGTTGTTGTTGTTGGATAGGACAAAGAAAAATTGAGAGAGGAGAGGAAGACAGAGATGGGGAGAGAAAGATAGACACCTGCAGACCTGCTTCACTGCTTGCGAAGTGATTCCCCCCCCCTCCCCGCCCCGCAGGTGGGGAGCTGGGGGCTCGAACTAGGATCCCTATACAAGTCCTTGCATTGGTCTTTGAGCTTTGTACCATGTGCACTTAACCCGCTGTGTTACCCCTCAGCCCCTGTTTTTGTTTTTTAAGGTCTTTCTACTTGCTTGCTGTTTTGGGTCACTGCTTTCTTTTTTTTCTTTCTTTCTGAGAGAGATTTGCAGCACTGCTTCACTACTTGTGAAGCTTCTCCTGTGCTGGTGGAGATGGGATTTAAATCTGGGTTGTTCAAGCACAATAAAGTGTTTGCTCTATGCCTACCCCTGTTTTTTTTTCTTTTCTTTTGGATAGAGGCAGCATGTTTTCCTGATAGTCCAAAAGTGTAAGAGAAATAGAAGTTTAAGAGATTATTAGCTTGAGCTACTGGACAAAGGGAATTTCTATTGGGAAGATTAATGTGTATGGGCAAAGAAAGTGTGGGAAGGAAGAGAGAGGAAGAGTTTAAATTTCACTGGGTTGATTTGAGGTGTCAACTAGGCAGCCAAATGGAATATTTAGGTGTGCAAGTCTGGAGTTCATTATAACTGGGCTAGAAGTATGTAATTTGGTGTCATCAGCAGATAAGTGATTTTTAAACTACTGGAAAGAAATGAGATAATCAAGGAAGTGAAGAGACAGAGAAAAGAAGAGATTAAAAAAATAACTGTAGGACAACCCCACACTAGACTCAGTTTAGGAGGTTAGGGAGTTAGAGAGGGAAGTAGCAAAGAGGGTTGAGAAGGAGAACCCATAGAACAAAGTGCTGAAAACTGCTGGGAGGTCAAATAAGATGAGACTTAGAACTAACCATTGGGGCATAGCAGTATGTTCACTGATGACCCTAGGAAGAGCAGTTTAGAAGAAATCATTGGGACAAAAGCTTGAGTGGAATGGACTCTGGAAAAAAACAACAAGAGAGTAAGAATCAGAGAAAGCAAGGTGATTCCTAATATTTTAGTTTATTAGAAATGGGGAATAAAGTTGATGGAGGAAATAAGATCATGTAGCTTGCTTATTTTATTTTATTTTATTTTATTTTATGAATGAAGCAATAGCATATTTGTGCTGTAGTGGGAATGATACAGTAGGTGATATAGAAGAGGAGAAGGACATTAAAATTTTTCGAGTTTGAAAACCTCTAAGTGGAGTATTGGAGCTTTGTTTTGCCACAGTCTACACCATACTCTGACCCACTTCACTCACTGGTGTAACCTACATTTGGCTTTGCATCTCCTGCCCTGGATAGATACATATCTATGTGGGGCTCCAAAATAACACTGGAATAAATTGGTGAAATGTAAATTAGAACCACTACATAAATTAGACCCCTCTCTCTGAGGAGTGCTTTCTGGCAGTTTGTACATGCAGACACCATCAGATAAAAAAGGTCAGATATAGCTGAAATCCAGAACCCATACAGGACATATGTGGTACACTTTTTTTTTTTTTTAACTGTAGGACTCTAATTTATTTTAGTCTCTGGAAATCAGTTTGAGAATGTTACTTAGAACGTGGATGTCTTCTCCGTGCAGGCAAAGAAAAAGAGAATGTTTCTAATTCAGAGATGAATGCTAAAACTGCAGTAGGAGCAAGATGGCTCTTTGCCTGGGCTCAGACTAGAATTATATATACAGGTAGAGATGATGCATTCACTACTGAACCACCAGTGTGCCCATAGCGCAAAGACTGAGTAACGGGGTGGGGAGGTAGTGCACTGGGTTACATAGTATGAAACGCAAGGACCTGCTCAAGGATTCGGCTTCAAGCTTCTGGCTCCCCACCTGCAGGGGCGTCGCCTCACAAGCAGTGAAGCAAGTCTACAGGTAGAGTCAATATTTCTCTCCCTCTCTATCTTCCCCATCTCTTTCAATTTCTCTCTGTCCTATCAAAAAAAAAAAAAAAAAAAAAAGGCCACCAGGAGAAGTGCATTCACAGTACTGGCACCGAGACTCAGTGATAACCCTGGAGGGTTATCCAAAAAAAAAAAAAAAAAGACTGAGTAATGGTAATGTGCAAATCAGAGAAAGGCAAATATCTGTCATTGAATCTAGTTTTAGAAGCCAACTTCTGTGAAAGGATAGGGAACTAACATATAGTGATTGCTATGCTTTACTTTCCTCTATACTAGAAGGAGAAATGTAGGGATTACACATAGTAGCCAGTTTCAATGGCTCTCTGATTATTTTTACCTTGTATCCTGTAAACCAGAAGCAGTAGACTTGAGAAAACAGAGTTGTGTCCTGTTAAAGTCACAGTGATATTTAGGTGACAACATTTTGGAAAGCTGGAATGGTGTCATAAGATGAAACAATATCTTAGACCAGCAGCAAATATGTTTTCTTCTTTATATGGCCAACACACATGAATTAGAGATCTAAAGAGTAGAGGCTAGAGTGGCCACTCTAATGATTTCACCTAAGAACCCATGGGAGTATTGTTCTCTCCCTGTGACATAAGGTTTGATGGACATTTGAATGTGCAAGAGTCCTTTCCTAAGGAGATATCAGAAGTTGACACTGCCAATCTGTTTGGAGATTCCTTGTGCCATTGAATTATTAGGCACAGTAAGAGGTCAGTGTAGTTGAACTGAGTTTCCTGATTGGGGGTGGGGGTGCAGAAATTGAGCTAGTGTTTCACAAATAAGTCATAAGGAGCTCTGAAACTCAGGTAATTCTCTAATTTCATTTCTTAATATCTATAAAAGTCTTGGTCTGTGGGAAATTGTATCAGCCCTTTAAAGACCATACCAGCTGAAGGTTCAAATCCTTCAGAAATGAACAATAGGGTTACTGTAGCAAAGAGAGCATTTCCTCTAGGCAAAGTGTTAGTTTAGGCTTGGGGAACACAGAATGAAAATCTGACCACTGATTTAGAATTCAGAGCACTACACAGAGAGATGGGAATTGTAGAAACTATATTTTATGTTACAGCTTTTTACTTATTATTTCTTTCTCTACCTCAGAAAATTCTGCATCCAGTGAGAGAGCTCACTTGGGAGGGCACCTGCATTGCCCTGATGGCTACCAAGGTTTGAGTCCCTCATATACCACATAGGAGTCCCAGGGCACTGGGATGGAGAGTGATGGGGAGACTGCCCTGGTCTCTCTTTACACCCCCACTCCCTTTTCTTTTTTTCTTTCTTTTTCCCACTCCCTTTTCTGTTTGAAAAAGTCAGCCCAGAGTGACCCCCCCAAAAAAAAGTAATGATCATTCATGTACCAGGTTTTAGTGGGAGGAGTAGCCAGATTGGTGTCACCTGTGACAGTTTGACAATTTACACACTCCAATACTCCTGCTCTAGAGCAGAGTGAACGCTGGGAGTACTGGGTATCTTCTGTTTGTACTCCTCTTCTAGGGACTTAAGAGAAGACATCACCCAACTAGCATATATATATACATATATATATATATATATTTTGTTTATTTGTTTGTTTGTCTGTTTAACTAGAGCACTGCTCAGCTCTGGTTTATGGGGGATTGAACTTGGGACCTCAGAGCCTCAGGCATGATAGTCTCCTTGCATAGCCATTATGCTATCTCCCCCACCTGCAACTAGCAGTTCTAATGGCTTTGTAATAATAACAGATCTTTATTAACCTTTCCCTATATACCTAGGATTATTGAGGTACTTTATATAAAGCTTTACATGATAAGTATCCTTTTACACTCATTTTACAGATAAGAATGCTGAAGCACAGAATACTTCAGTTGCTTACTCAAATTCACAAGGTTAAGGTTAGTCTATAATCCTCAAAAGGCATAGTATGAGTATCTTCTTTTTGTAGGTAGAAAACAAAGAGACAAATCTCAGATATAGTCAATCCCACAGCTAGGATCTAAACCTAGGTCTACCTAACTTCAAAGCAAATACTCTGCGGCCTGAGTAATACTGCATTTTTGTGTGTCAATATGGTAAAGACCATGAAATGCAGATTCTATGAGCAGAAAACATGACTTTGATAAATCTGAAATTCATGTTCTTTAAAAAAAAGGCAAGCAATATAGTAAAAATCAAATAAAATGTAAGCATGATGACAAGAATGACAGATTTATTAACTAGTTTTTTTGTTTGTTTGTTTGCTTGTTTTTGCTTTTTAGTATTTGGACTTAACCCATATGAAAATTGAAAGTCATACATTATATATACATAATAAACTACCCAAACATATCTACAAGTTTGTTTTATACAAAAATGCACATTAAATCACCTTTTAAAGAAATGTGATGGGCCTAATTAAAAATATCCCTGCTAACATATTCTCTGAAAAACATTATTTTCAGAGTTATATTCTTTTGTTCTGTGTATTTTTGTACATTTATTTGCTAGCACTGGCTTCGTCAAGAGTAGAATATAATGGTCATTCATCATTCACCGACTGAGGAAATGAATAAACCAAACCTGGGGAGAAGAGTCTGAGAAACGAAACCAACTGGCCTGGGAACCAGTAACTTCTTTGACAGTTTTTTTTTTTTTAATTGCTTGTGTGTTTTTATTAAGTTCCATTTTTTAATTTTTTTTCCCTTTTGTTGTCCTTGTTGTTTATTGTTGTTGTCATTGTTGTTGGATAGGACAGAGAAATGGAGAGAGGAGGGGAAGACAGAGAGGGGAGAGGAAGATAGACACCTGCAGACCTGCTTCACCGCCTGTAAAGTGAACCCCCTACAGGTGGGGAGTCAGGGGCTTGAATTGAAATCCTTACTCTGGTCCTTGCGTTTCTGCGACATGTGCGCTTAACCCGCTGCGTCACAGTTTTTTTTGCTTTCCACTTGTGAGGGTGTGTATACTGAAGACTTACTTTTTTTTCCCTTCCTTTTTCCCTTTCCTTTTTTCTCCCTTTCCTTATTTTTTCTTTTTTTCTTCATCATATATATATTTCATATCACCTGTGTTCATAAGAATTTTCTCTTTGGAATGGCACCTCCAGCATCACCTATCCAGTATTATGGAATGATGGCTTTCTCTTTATTAGTGATATAATAGTGGTTTACAAGATTATAAGATGACAGGAGTATAGTTCCATACTCATCCATGCCTTTCCAACAGTGGGGACTGATTTTCTTTTCAGATAATACCATCCAGTCAATTTTCTGTTGCTGCTGTTGCTGTTCCCTGCAGAAGCGGTAAGTCAACTCCCAAGGGCAACATCTAAGAGGTTAATTTATACAGTTTCTTTAGTATTCACTGGAGTATCTTTGTTTCCTTGAACTCACTTTTTCTTGTGCCTGGACTCCTTTCTCCATTTTCTCCCTATTGAATACCCTTTTGCTTAAGGCCCTGTGTCAAGCATCAGAGCTCTTTGTTGATCCTCTAGGATTTAATCATACTGGTTCAGACCCTCCAGTCCCCACCTATAGGGGGAAAGCTTTGCGAGTGGTGAAGCAGAGCTACAGTTGTTTCTGTCTCTCTCCCTCTCTGTCACCCCCTTCCCTCTTGATTTCTGGCTCTCTCTATCCAATAAATAAATAAATAAAGCAATACCAAAAATCTTAAAAAACTAAGATTAGAGATATATAGCATCTTGCCCAAGAGAATGGAGTTATATATGAATCCTTCTAAAAAATGCAGCTAGCAGAACAAAAGGCTATTTCTTACTAGTTATATGATAATTTAATGGATTGATATTGAATAGCTAGCCTGAATATCAATCATTTGTAACATGACTAACTTTCTATATCAGACAAGTGAGAACACACATAAGTCTGAGCAAAGATGAAGAACATTCCAAAAAATACACTCAGCATCAACGACAACGGTTTCATAAATTACAGATGAAGAAGCAAGTGAGTATGTTTTAATGCTGGGGGAGGGAATAGATAAAGCTTGAATTTTTAAGAGTGGTACTAGATGCTGGAGTGCCCAGAATCTAGTACCATGATTGACTCATAGTAAGTGCTTATTAAGTGAATGTTCTGAAAGAAAGCAGAAACAAAGAAAAAAAAAACACACACACCAGTTAAAATAGCCTACAGTGATATATCTTAGCAGAGCTTTACATATATTGTGATATCGTTATATCACTTGTTTATTTTTAGCGAGTAAATAGCCAGCTCTGGCATATGGTGGTGGCAGGGATTGAGCCTGAGGCCTCTGGGAAATCAGTTAATGTAAATCTGGTGTGCTATCATTGCATTTTCCCAAGAGAGTAAGAAATCTATAACATCAAACTGTTGGGGAGGGAGGCAGATTTGAAGAGCTGAAATTGAATAAAATAAAAACATAAAAAAAATAATCAAATGTAGCAGAAAGAGGATTCGTGACTCTGGAAATGTACAAAAGAATGTGCATGTTGGTGATTCAAAAGTTGTTGCCAGTCATTTCTTATGTTTATTCAGCCTATGTTTTTACATTGGAGCAATTGAATGAGAAAAGTGAGGCAGCAGACAAATAAGCCATACCCCTATTCTTCTCTAGTATAGTTTACTAAGACTGTGTGACAGTAAGTATTTTTGGTCTTTACAGTCCAACAAGGGTTGTGTGCAACCATCAAAACGCAAGCCTCTGCCTCCTCTCCCACCCTCAGAGGTCACTGAAGAAACCATCTATGTCAAGGCGTTGTATGATTTTCTGCCCAGAGAGCCCTGTAACTTAGCATTAAAGAGAGCAGAAGAATACCTGATATTGGAGAAATATAATCCTCACTGGTGGAAGGCAAGAGACCGTTTGGGGTAAGGCTTAGTCCTTATTAGATGATGTGACTTCCTAGAGCATTCTTTAAAGGGTCATTACCACAATGAAATACCACAAACATGTTAAGCATTTTAATGTTTCCCTTGTCTTTTGTTGTAGGAATGAAGGTTTAATCCCAAGTAACTATGTGACTGAAAACAAGCCAACCAACTTAGAAATATACGAGTAAGTCTTTTCCAAAATAACAATGGTTATTTTAAGAAAATCAGGTCCATTCTGGCGGTTTAAAATTCTAGATATTGTTTTTGGTTATTTAAAAGGAAAAGAACGTAACTCAATTGGCAGCTTTTATCTTGGGAGGTTTTTGATCCTTATAGTATTTGTATCAGAAACTTAATTTTCTTTAACTTCTTTTTTGTTTTGTTTCATATGGCCACCTTTTAAAAGCACAGCGCCAGCATGAAACTAAACACTTACCTTACACTCCTGCACTTGCTTTTTATTATATGTCTTAAATAGACAACTATTTTTAAAATGACATTACATTTTCCTTGAGTTGTAAGTTGGACTTTATAGATATGTTGCTACATTTTGACTCATGTGAAATGTTTTAGACATGGAGGTGAAAACTAGGCTTCTGCTGCAGTCTGAAAGAACGTTTAGCATGCTTACTGGAATTGTGTTTAGAAATCTATTTTTGTTACAGTCATAGATTTGGAAGAAAGAGATCTTAGGATTCACTTTCTTTTTTAAGCCCCTAACCCTGCAGAAACTAAAATGATGAGATTAATTTACAGGTAGAAAGTGGCAGAAGTGGGGGTAGTCCCAGTCTTTTCTACATTTAAATTGTTGGAGCATTTGTGTACCCACCCCGCCAACTTACATTTGTTTTGCAGTTGGCATAAATTGCCAGCAGGTGGTGGCCAGTGGTGTGCTTTGCGGCATTAAGCCAGATGCTTCTCTGAGAACCAGACCCCAAAAATAAACTGAATGAGTGTACCTGCTTGGTCTGTTTTGCTACTAATTTAAGTCCACCTTGAGACCTGACTCAGGATATCCATTTTTCTTAAAAAAATTTTTTTAAAGTTCTGAAACCATTGGTGAATAACATAGACTTTATTGAAGAGGAAGACATAACCAGAGGACATCTGGTCCATGTATATTACCAGACATTGCTGCTAGCTATTTCTGTTTACTTTATTTATTTATTTTCCCTTTTGTTGCCCTTGTTTTTTATTGTTGTTGTAGTTATTATTATTGATGTCGTCATTGTTAGATAGGACAGAGAGAAATGGAGAGAGGAGGGGGAGACGGGGAGAGAAAGATAGACACTTGCAGACCTGCTTCACCACCTGTGAAGTGACTCTCCGGGAACCGGGATTCTTCCATGGGTCCTTGCGCTTTGCATACTTGCGCTTAACCCACTACGCTACCACCGGACTCCCTTCTGTTTTCTTTCTTATATCATTCTCCTCAACTCCATCAGTGTCTCGTCGCCCTGCCTCTGTTTAATTTGTTGTGACTCTTTTAAAAAAAATTTTTTTGTTAACTTTATTTATTTATTGGATAGAGACAGTCATAAATTCAGAGGGAAGGGGGTGAGAGAAATGGGGAGAGACAGAGAGACACCTGCAGCTCTGCTTCACCACTCATGAAGCTTCCCCCCTTCAGGTGGGGACCAAGGGCACGAACCTGGGTCCTTCTCCACTCAAAACCCCCTCCTACCACTCCACCCCACCCCACCCCACCAGGTGACAGAACTTACTTCCTTATACATAACAATTGTTACTCCAGCAAGCCCAGGGGCTGTTACCCTGCCCCCAGCAGAGGCTGCCCAGCACAAACAGGGCTTCATTGAAGGGCAAATCAGGGCTAGTTTTGTTTGGAAATTGAGTAAGCAGAGTGAGACCTTCTTCCATGTCATAACCCCAGTTTGCATTTGCCACGAGATTAAAGAGCATAAGCGTGAAGGTAATCTGTTGTTGAACCAGATGTTGTTGTGCACAGGCCGTGGAGAAGAGAGAGAGGGGGTCCGGAGCGAAGAGGAAACACAAATCTTTATTTGCGCTGGCACCTCAGAGTTGGGTGCTAGAGAGGCAGGTTGGGCCACATGGAGGTAGCGAAAATGGCTGCCTCACGCAGTAACCTTTCCTATGTCTGAACACCGGAGTGGAGCGCTGGCAAGAGAGCGAGGTGTGGAAGAAGAAAGGCTTTTATAGGAGTAGCTTTCTTGAGAATGGAAAGGGGGAGGAGTAACCATAGCACTCCAGGAGAGGATAATAACTCTCATGAGAATGGGAGGGGGGAGGAGTGACCAAAGCACTCCAGATATGGTGGGGATATAGACAATGTCCTGAGGGCACAACATGTCTGAACAGGCACTCCAAGAATGTCCCAACTCTCGTGGGAACTAGTAGCCTGAGGGGAAAACATGGCAGATGTGACTGCATCGGCATAATTTCCCAGCAGTAATCAGCACAGTGCCTGAGGACCGAGCCCTGGAACGTCTAGTAGAGTGCAGGTTACAATGTGCAAAGATCGCATCTCAAGTCCTGTGTCCCCACCTGCAGGGGGAAGCTCTTCCAGGGGTGAAGTAGTGTTGCACATATCTTTTTCTCCCTCTCTCCACCTACCCTCTCGATTTCTGTTTCTTTTTCTTTTCTTTACTTTTTTTTATATAAAAAAAAAAACATTGACATAACCATAGGATAGGAGGGGTACAACTCCACGCAATTCCCACCATCAGAACTCCATATCCCATCCCCTCCCCTGATAGCTTTCCCATTCCCTAACCCTCTGGGAGTATGGACCCAGGGTCATTGTGGGATGCAGAAGGTGGAAGGTCTGGCTTCCGTAATTGCTTCCCCGCTGAACATGGACATCAACAGGTTGATCCATACTCCCAGCCTGTCTCTCTCCTTCACAAGTGGGGTGAGGTTCTGGGGGAGCTGGTTTTTCTCTCTGTTTCTATCCAAAATAAATAAGTTACACTAAAAATATTTTTTAAAAACCCAGTAGTGCTAGTTTCTTCATTATTAAGTACTTTGATTGTTCTGTCCTCTGATTAGACTAGGCACAGCACTTGTCTTTAACGACTGATTCATACTATAGTCACTGGATCACATAAAATCAAAATACTCTGAGGGTGGAGGTACAAACCTCACATGTATAAGGCCCTGGGTATTGTCCTTGGCAACCTCACCCTCAGCCCCCTTTCATAAATACATTTTTAAAAGGTAAAAACTATTCTTAGAGGGGAGAAAGAAGGTTAGTCCATCTACATAGTATAGTGTAGTAATATATAACTAATAATATTCCTTGGATTTGATTTCAGTGTCTTTAGTCATTTTCAGTGGTTCCAATAATAAGATGGCTATTTTTTTATTTTATTAATGTTTCTTTAAAAAAATGCTTACTTAGGGGGAGTCGGGCTGTAGCACAGCGGGTTAAGCGCAGGTGGCGCAAAGCACAAGAACCGGCATAAGGATCCCGGTTCAAACCCCGGCTCCCCACCTGCAGGGGAGTCGCTTCACAGGCGGTGAAGCAGGTCTGCAGGTGTCTATCTTTCTCTCCTCCTCTCTGTCTTCCCCTTCTCTCTCCATTTCTCTCTATCCTATCCAACAACAACAACAATAATAACTACAACAATAAAACAACAAGGGCAACAAATGGGAATAAATAAATAAAATAAATATTAAAAAAAAGCTTACTTAAAATACAGATATACTAACCATCAATATAACCACTAATATTTACCATCCACATAACTATATGACAAGTACCATTCTCATGATTGTATAGAAATCACTGTGCAGGATTGGAATATTATAGTGTGGACTTGGAAGGAAGTCAGAGAAATCTGAGTTCAAATGCCATCATCTGATTGTAGGGTTTGGGTGGGTGAGGCAAGTCCAGAACTTTGGTGGAGGATGTTTTAACTTAACACTGACCATGTGTGGTTGTGGAATCATACGCCTGAAATCTTATAATTATGTAAACTTCTGTTACATCATTAATTTTTTAAAAAGGAGGAAAAACACTGCCTTTACTGGTCTTTTGTCTCTGGGCAAAGTTACCTATGGCTTCTCAACCTCTGAGATGATCTGGAAATAGAATAATAACACTTATCTCATAAAGAATGCAGAAAATATTCAGTACATTCTTGTGATGATTATTATTTCCTTGGATGGTGAAACTAACAGGAAAGATTTTTGCAGTTTGGTCAGCCTTGCCTCACAGCAGCACAAAAATACTACACAGTCCATGGTTTCTTCAGCCCCTGAATTGCTTTGTTGTTTCAGTTGTTACTGAATATTTATGATATGCCAGTTTTGCTTTAGGCACTAGAGATACAATAGAACACATAGGAAGATTCATATCTTTAGAGAACTTACAGTTTTGCGGTGAAATAGACATGGTCTAACTTCAAATAAACAAATATGGGATTATTATAATATGTATAATATATAATAATTATATAATTTATTTTTACCAGACCACTGCTCAGCTCTGGCTTATGATGATGCCATGGATTGAATGGGACCTTTGAACCTCAGGCATGAGAGTCTTTTGCATAACCATTATCTCCCCAGCTTAACCATACAATTTTAAATTGTGGTGTTGTGAAGGAAGAGGATAGAACTCTGGAAGAAAACAAGAGGGAAAGGGATAATACTTCATATGAGGGCATTGGGTTGGGGAACATTCTGGAGGAAGTGACTTGAGTTGTGAACATGGTAGGAACTGGCTAGGGGACAGAAAGGAGACATTTTTAAGATGCCATTGTGGGTTTCTGACACCTCATTTTTATAGCATATCACTTTTATGCATAGAAATACTTATGACTGCTTTGGTTTTAGCTTCTTATTTAAATTAACATAACAATATAAAAACCTAGTGTTTAGTAAGCCTTCAAATTTGACTTATAAATCTTGACATACTATTTATAAGCCTAAAATAATGAGAACAATTACCTTTATTCAAACTTAATAAGGCAAGTCTCCTTAAACAGTCAGTTCTATTTAAAAGCTCGGTTAATTAAATTTCCTGAAACATTTAACTTATATTAATAGTCTGAATAAAGTTAGTTTTCTTTTAAAGTACTTCACATGCCCGATGGAATAAATTTGCAATGTTAATAGTCCTATGTAAGTCCTTACATGATCCTGGAAATCTAAGAAATTAAACTTGTCAATGTGGCAAATCAAGTTCTCTTAACCATGTCAATACCACCTAAGATTAACCAAACTCCCTTAAATTTCAAAAACTTTTAACATTAATAAGTAATTTATTTATTTACTTAGCTGGTAAACAGAGGATGGTGATGCTAAGGATTGAGCACAGGGCTCCCATATGCAAGTCTGGTACTCTACCTCTAAGCTGACTACTCAACTCTATTTTTACATTTTATTATTACTTAAATTTATTCTTTAGACTAGAACACTGCTCAGCTCTGGCTTACAGTAGTGCTGTAACCTAGGAGTTCTGAGTCTCATGCATGAAAGTCTGTTACTTAAACATCTGTGCTATTCCCTGTGACCACCTAATTTTAAATCAGAGGCAAAGTCTTAACATTCTTTTTAAGTAAGATACATTTTCAATGTAAAGTATATTGCTTAACCTATTGTTGACAGGAGTCTGAGTCTGATTGATCTCATTATCTCTATACTAAATTCCCAAACAGAAATATCTCTTAAGATCAAATAGAATTTCTAGACTCAGAACTCCAAATCATAGTGCTGCTATTCATTCATTCATTCATTCATTCATTCATTCATTCATTCATTCACTTTTAACACTGTTAATTGTTGATCAAAACTCTAATATTGGAACATGGAACCTGAGGCTTATATATAAATAATATATTTCTACTCAACCACACTTGGACATATTAACAACTTTTTTGTTGCTAAATTGTATTCATCCCATATTTTTTCCTGCTTATTGGAAATCTAAATTATTTAAAAGGATCCTATGCTCATTATATACTTCTCTCTGGCTCTCTGGTTACTTTTTTTAAGCCAGGGATTGATTCTGGGCCCTCCAAGCCTTAGTCATGAAAGTCTTCTGCATAACCAATATGCTATCTCCCAAACCTTTTTTTCTTTTTAAGTTTATTTCAACTTGAAGAAACCAGTATTTCTAACACCTGACCATTCTAATTTAGTGTCAAGTTTCAATTACTGAAGGTTAGGGGAAGTTCACATGATAAAAATTTTCCATCCTCAAAGCCAGCAACATGTTTCATTTGGCTACCATCTGGCTCTCCTATTGTGACTCAGTGCATGCTTATATGTGTATTCTTCCTTCTGTTCTCTCTCTTTCTCTCTCTTTATGGCAACATTAGATTAATGTTTTTAAAAAATCTTGTTTTGAAACAAAGGCTTTTCTATTTATCTATCTCCTTTGTTCTACTATGTCCTCTTTACTGTGTATTTGTTTACTCAGTATTGCTTTGACGAACTTAGATGTTTAAATTATAAGATCACCTGATTACATTTATTCTGTGTAGTTCTGATATTCTAAGATCACTTAACGATAGGTTTCATTAAGAGGAAACAGTAAGACTGGTGGTAGAAAAAAGCTTAGTGAATTTGAAGAAGGATATTCCAGTATGGCAACTTAGTTAATAAAGGGACAACAAGAAGAAAGAGACCGGAGAAAGTATTTGGAGCAGGGTCCTCTATTCATTGTTAGAGCCACTCAATAAAACAACTGAATTTACAATAAGTTAAGGTCTATAGGAGAGTCAAACTAAGTTAGAGTGAGTTTTAATTTTGAAAAGGGAAGCACAGGATTTATGCAAATAGGAAGGTTTGTTTTTTTACTATGAGGGTTAACACTGGAACTCAGTGCCTCCATATGAAACTACCACTCCCCTCACCTTTTTTTTTTTTTTTATCTTTCTCTTTTTAAAAATTTTTTATTTTCTTCTTGTGAGGACAGAGAGAACTTGAGATGGGAGGGAAAGGTAGAAAGACAGAGAGATACTTGCAGCTTTGCTTTGCCTGCAGGTGGTGACCAGAAGCTTGAACCTGGGTCCTTGAGCATTGTAACATGTGTGCTCAATTGGGTGCGCCACTGTCCGACCTTCAGATAGGAAGCTTTTGAAAGAAAAAAACAAATATTTTTCAGTTTTCCTATTAAAATTCAGCAGAGTGTTTATTAAAGATGCTAGCATCTTACCCATCATCTTTCATGGAAATTTTCAGATTGTTTAATCACTCCAAGCTTTATGCTAAGTCTGTATTAGAAAGTGGAACTGAGATATAGTAGAATAAACCAATTATTGGGTTCTAGTAAATAAAGCTATTAGACTAAATTAATTTGACATAATATTGCTCATAATGCATGTTATTTGCAATTATATATCTTAATGTTACAAAACAGGAATTATTGTGTATATGATCTTAAAAACTCAACTTTCTAAAATAATTTCTGTAGTAAATTGTTGAAAGTTAATGAAATAGAACTTTTTTCTTGGAAAAAGTGAAATATAAAAATTATTTTTATTGTTTTATAGGTGGTACCATAGAAACATTACCCGAAATCAGGCAGAACGTCTTTTGAGACACGAGGTAATTCAATTTATACATAAATAAATTGTGGTATGGGAAGATAGCATAATGGTTATGCATTGAGACTCCAAGTTCCCATATGTCAGAACTGAGCAATTCTCTGATAAAAAAGGAGAAGGAGAAGAAGAGGAAGAGGAAGGGGAAGGGAAGGGGAAGGGGAAGGGGAAGGGGAAGGGGAAGGGGAAGGGGAAGGGGAAGGAGAAGGAGAAGGAGAAGGAGAAGGAGAAAGTAAACAACCTATGAACTTAATTTTCTAATTCTCTGAGATGGGCAGTATCAAGATTTTACCAGACAGGAGAAATAACATAATGTTTATGCAAAAGACCTCCATGCTTGAGGCTCTGAGGTCTCAGGTTCAATCCCCAGGCAAAATTGAGCAGTGCTTTGGTAAAAAAAAAAAAAAAAAAGGCAAAGATTTTACCAAACTTAAAAGATTTATTACTTCCTGATTTTTGTTTTTAAAAACATTACAACTTCATCTCTCTAAGCATTGTCCAATAAGTTATGAACTGGATATATCCAGTCATGTTTTCCATTGACTGTTATCATAAGTTTAGAACTGTGTTTCTCCAGTAATTTGAGTTCAACATATCACAACTCTTCACTTTACTTCAAAGAGTAATCTCCCACTGAAATTCATATTTGAATTGCCTGTATAACATTACAATAAAACCAGATAAACACTCTATCCTGGAACTTAGCTTAAACTCATTAAAGAAATACATATAGAAAAACAGATAGTGCTGCCTTTTCTTTGTTCTCTGGAAACAAAGGAAGGATAAAGTAGCCAAAATATCAAAGTCAGATCAAAACTGCTCGTTTAGATCAAAACAAAACAGAGCCGCTTGTAGTTTAAATTTCCAGCTGACGGTAATTATGAAGTGTGGGTAAATGGAGAGTCAAAACTAGAAACTACCTAAGAAGTGTATGTGCATGTGGGAGTGTGTGTATGTGTGTGTGTTGCTATCGAATGTTTAGGAAATCTAGAAATGTGACTGAGAAGTAACTAAAAAGTAGATCTCAGTAATGGTTCAGGATACAGGAAAGAATGTGAAATCATGAAATTTTTTGTAATATGTACTCTGAAAGCTACTAGAGGCTGAGAGATGGCTCATCCAGTAAATTGCTCACTTTACCATGCCTGAGTACTTGGGTTCGAGTCCCTGGCACCACATGGAGGAATTTTCTAAAGTGCTGGAACAGTGCTTCATCCTCTCTCTCCTCTTCTCCTCTTTCTCTTGTTCTCTCTCTCCTTCCCTCCCTTCCTCCTTCTCTGTCTCTCATCTTTTATCTGAAAACAAGCAAGCAAACAAAGAGTTCACTGGGAGTAGAACTGTGTGTGCACAGAGCCCCAGTGGTAGTAAGGAAAAAAAAAAAAAACTACAAACAACCAGCACATGTATCTTTCCAATTTATGTCAACTGTTTGGAGAATTAATACTCAAAGGTGGGAATTCTTCATCAAAGGAATACACATTTCTAATTTAGATAGATAGTAAGATGATCTCTAAAGGAGTTTTAATCACAATTCATATACTTGCGGGAAATGCAAGCAAGTGCCTGCTCTAAATGACCTTTCTGGAATTCTTTAAAATATGTCAGAGAGAGAGAGAGAGAGAGAGAGAGAGAAATTGCTCTGACCCATGTGGAACCACATGTTCTTCTGAAGCATTTGGAAGTTTGCTAACAGCTCATCTCAGTGTGTGCTTAATTTGCTTTTCTCTTACTCTGGAAATGTTAAGCATCTTTATATATGCTGAAATTTATATATTTGCATTTATTCTTTTGTGAACTACCTTTGCATATCCTTTGCAAATCTTTTTATTTGTTTTTTTATGCGTACACACACATATTTTAGGATATATATAGCACCGAGGAAATCACCTTTTGTGGTAGATGGTAATGCTTTCACCAGTTTTCCAGCTTTTCACTACTTTCTCTCTTTCTTTTTTTTTTTTTTTTTTAAGATTTTATTTATTTATGAGAAAGACAGGAGGAGAGAGAAAGAACCAGACATCACTCTGGAACATATGCTTCCAGGGATCAAACTTGGGACCTCATTGTTGAGAGTCCAAAGCTTTATCACTGTGCCACCTCCCTGACCCCTTCCTTCCTTCCTTCCTTCCTTCCTTCCTTCCTTCCTTCCTTTCTTTCTTTCTTTATTTCTACAAACAGTATTTGAGTTTTATACATCTGAACTTTTCAGATGATATTTCAGGCTATAAAGTTTGTAGTATCAGCATAAAATTGAAGACTGACTTGCTTACCTCAGGATTATGAAAGAAATTTCCAGTGCTTCTTGATTACTGTAGTGTTCTGTTTTGTTTACATATTCATATTTGATTCATCTGTAATGTTTCCTGATGTAAAGAGTGAGGCATAGGCTCAATTTAATTTTTTGTCTAAATGGTCACTAAGTGTCCATCTTTTTGCATTGATTTGAGGCACAACTTTCATCTGATCAAGCTGATCAATGAAACCGATGCCTGGAATTTCTTGGTTTCAGTGATCAGCTTGTCTATTCATGTGCTGTCACTACTCTGTTTCAAGAACTGATGCTTTCCCTGGTGTGCTCATCTCCCTCATTATTCTTCTTTTCCAGAAGTATTGTGGATATGTCTTGTCCATTTGGACTTCAGAAATATTTTACTTTTTTTTGAGAAAAAGACATCTTATTGGTTGTTTTTAAATATACAGATTAATTTAAAAAATATATTTGGACATTATGAATCAGTGAGATCTAGGGACTGATTCGTTATGGAACCCATATATTGATTACTCACATAGAAAAACTAGGTTGTAAGCTGAGAGGTGACTTACCCAGTAGAGTGTACACTTTACCAAATGTGTGAACCTGAGCATTTGACTTTACTTTTTAGATCTTTCTTTTCTTCTCTCTTATATTCCCTGTGGTATATCATGCACTCCTCACACATAGTAAGAATTCAAGAAAAGCTATATTTTATCATTTTAAACGGCCTAAGAATCCTTTGGTTAGAGAATTTGATCAGAAAAATGAGACTTCTCTCTTGGTAAGTATCTGGGAGGAGAAGAAAAAGACAGTTTAATGTGGTATGTTCATGCTGATGGTCAGATCATTCTGTTGGGGGTGTGAAGCTCTCAAGCCACATATCAGCACTTTTTAAGTGTAATTTTCATGGGTTTGGCAAGATTCTGAGATGTTTCCCTTTCAAAAGTGTAAGCAGTTTCAGTAAAACTGAAATGTTTTTACAGTGTCAAACCAACCAGACAAAACTATCCATCATTCAAGATTACTTGAAAACAGTTCAGGTGCTAGGTAGTGACACACCTGCTTGAACACACATGTTACAATGCACAAGGAGTTCGAGCCCCCCAGTCCCCACCTGCAGTGGGAAAGCTTTGCAAGTGGTGAAGCAGGGATGCAGGTATCTCTCTGTCTCTTTCCTCCTACCCTCTTGATTTCTGACTGTCTCTATAAAATAAATGAAGTTAATAAAAATTAACAACAACAATAACAACAAAGAAAATAGTTCACAGCTCTATAAGAGTTTTCTAAATAATGGCAATGGAAATACCATTCTTAGTTTGACATTAAATTTATTATGATCTCTCTGCATTCTTTTTTGGAACTTCTTTTTTTCTCTTTCATTCTTTGAGGCAGAAGTGTAGAATGAGTCATTTGATCTCTCCCTGCCAAGGCAACAGCAGATGAGCTTCAAAATTCAATAAATCTAGAAACTTTTTTTTATATCAACATTAATTTTTATCATTTATTTATTTACATAACCACTGTTTAACTCTGGTATATGGTGGTGCTGGGGATTGAACCTGAGACTTGGGAGCCTCAGACACCAGGATTTTTGCATAATCATTATGCTAATTTTTAAGTTGATAACTTTGTGTAGCCTGTGAATGGTTTTATTAATATACAAATGACCCTTGGCAGAAATAAGGTTCCCCACTTCTGCCCTAGAGCATATGAAATGGTTCTCCTTGTTCCTCTATTCTCTTTTCTTACTCCACTCTCTTGATATTTTTCTTCCTGCCTTTCTCATTCCATTTGCCATGTTGTTTCCTGTGTTTGATTTTTGTCATTTATTTATTTATTTATTTAACCACTGTCTAACTCTGGTTTATGCTGGTGTTGGGGAATGAAAATGAACCTCAAACTTGGGAGTCTCAGACACCATCATGCTATCTTCCCAGTCACTTGTTTCTTGTCTTTGGAATGCAAACCAGTCAGTCTGTCTCAGAATTTTTCCTATTCATCAGCCATTTAAAAAAAATATTTATTTATTTATTTTCTGGTGGCAAAAACCAAACAAACAAAAAAACATAAAAGTAGGGTCAGAGGGGACCAGGTGGTAGCGCAGTGGGTTAAGCGCACATAGCGCGAAGCACAAGGACTAGTGCAAGAATCCCAGTTCGAGCCCCCGGCTCCCCACCCGCAGGAGGGGTCTCTTCACAAGCGGTGAAGCAGGTCTGCAGGTGTCCATCCTTCCCCCTCTGTCTTCCCCTCCCCTCTCCATTTCTCCCTGTCCTATCCAACAGCAATAACAACAATAACAACAATGGGAAAGATAGCTTCCAAAAGCAGTTGATTCATAGTGCAGGCACAGTGCCCCAGCAATAACATTGGAAGCAAAAGGGGGGGGGGGTGTCAGAAACACGGAGATGCTATGGCACTAGGGGGAAGGTTCAATAGGTTCAATACTGTTGTGAGAGGGAGAGAGAGAGAGAGGGAAAGGGAGAGGGAGAGGGAGAGGGAGAGGGAGAGGGAGAGGGAGAGGGAGAGGGAGAGGGAGAGGGAGAGGGAGAGGGAGAGGGAGAGGCTCTCAAAATGAAAAAAGAGGTCTGGAGTGCATATGTGCAAAGCCCTAGATCAGAAAGAAAGAAGGAAAAAAAAAAAAAAAGCTCAACATTAAGTCATTAGGGAATTACAAATTAAAATGAAAATGAGATACCAATATCACCTGGTAAGGAAAACCCCAGAGTTCTCTTCCTGTATGTCTTTCTCCTTTACTTTCACACTACAACCAGCTCAGGGCATTTCTGATACCAGATGGTGGGCTTCCTCGGCCAAAATACCAAGCAGTTCTTTAACACCATCTTACAATTTATTTCCATTCTGATACTATTTACCCAGAGATCCCACAGGTTTAGGGCTCAGTCCTGCCAGGATGCCCATTTCAGATTCATCAGCCATTTTTATCTACTACCTTAATTAAGATAGTAAAAATAGCTAACTGATGGAATAAAATGTTATTTTATTTTTTTTATCAGAGCACTGCTCACCTCTGGTTTATGGTGGTGTTGGAGACTGAACCTGAGAACTCAGAGCCTTAGGCAAGGATGTCATTTGCATAACCATTATGCTGTCTCTTCAGCCCAGGGAAAGATGTTCTTAAAGCAGAAATCTTTGAAGTCTGGGGTAATATTTTTCAAGGTTCAAACATCTACAACTTTTGTTCTAATTTTCATTTTATAGGTATGACTTCTAAATCTATAAGGGAGATAAAATTATATGTAGTTACACAAATCTCCTTTTTAACTAGTCACTATATATTTTACTTTAGTCACTAAGATGTAGGACTTATTCTAATAAGGAGTAAACTTACACAGTGAATGATTTTGCAGTCTAAAGAAGGTGCATTTATGGTCAGAGATTCAAGACATTTGGGAGCGTACACAATTTCTGTGTTTACAAGAGCAAACAGGTAAGCTATTGTGAATTTTATCACTTTAGAAATACTGCTTGGGAAAGGCTATTTATTTAATTCAGTTTAACTTTTATGGTGTTACCACCACATAGAGAATGCTAGTGAGAAACTGACATAGGGAAAAAATATCTGCTGGCCTGGAAGTCAGCAAAACTAAGCCTTTCACAGCTGTGTGTGTGAGCTAGGCAGTGTCACACTTGGTGTTATAAACACAGGTGCAAGGACCTGTGTTTTCAAGCCCATAGTACCCACCTACAAGATGATAGCTTCTCTCGAGGTGTTATAGGTATCTCTCTTTACCTCTCCCTCTCCTTCCTCTTTCAATTTCTCTCTGTCCTATCAAATAAATAATTCTTTAAAAAGAGAGAGAGAACCTTGTGTGACATTAGACATATACTTGACATTTCTCGTCTCAACTACTTATGGTCCATGAATTGCTCTACTTTCTGGTGGGCAGTAGACTTCTCATCTAGACATCTTTAGCTGAGATTCTGTTTGATTCTAAGGTCTCACTAAAATAGTTGGGGAACTTTCCTAGGTGGTGAGGCAACAATTTAATCCAGACTGATATGTAGAGATGCTAGAATAAGAGTTTTAAAGGTTTTAATTTCCAGGTAGTCTTTTGATTATTTATTAATTTATGTCTGATTGGTTTTAGAGGCACGGAGGCTACCATCAAACATTATCACATTAGAAGACATGACTCAGGACAGTGGTATGTGGCTGAAAAGCACCTCTTTCCCTCTATCCCTGAGCTGATCTGGTATCATCAGCACAATGCAGCTGGTAAGTTTAGGGGCTTTAGACCTGGAGATTGGTGGAAGGATGGTGGGGGTGGGGGTGTTGAAAAGGTACCAGGTATGCAACATGAAAGAATAATATTAAGTGAGATAAACCAAAAAGAGAAGGATGATGCTGGATGGTTTCACTCATAGGCAGAGCTTACGAAAAGAGCAGAAAGGGAAAGCACAAAGTAAGACTTTAACTGGGGTTGGTGTATTGCACCAAAGTAAAGGGGGGTGGGGAGGAAGGATAGGGAAAGTTTGGTGGAAGGGGGCCTTTGGAGTCCTGGTGCAAAATGGTGGATGGATAACTGAGTTGAGTGTGAGCGTATTCTGCAGACACCTGTCATAGCAAGATGACAACTTGTGCCTATGTGTCAACAATTGTACTTCTTCTAGCATTTGCCCTTCTTCCGTAGCCAGTCAACAGTGTCAGGTTGAGCTGATGTAAAGTTTCGAGACCTCCTTTGAATCTGGAGAGGTGGCAGTCGTTGACTATGTGGGTCATAGTCTGTCTGGAGCCGCAGGGGCAGTTCGGGTCGTCTCTGGCTCCCCAGCGATGGAACATAGTGGCGCACCGGCCATGGCCTGTTTGATAGCGATTGAGGAGGGCCCAATCATAACGTGCTAGGTCAAAGCCGGGTTGACGCTTGCAGGGGTCTGTGATGAGATGTTTGTTCTTTACCTCAGCTGACTGCCAACTCTGTTTCCAAGAGTCTGGAACAGAGAAGTTCAGTGTAGGCGTAGGGGACCAGATTGGGTGATGAGCCTTTTTAAAACCCTCACACTTTTATCTTGTTAAGACAGGAAAAGACAAACAAACAAACAAACAAAAACACCTTCCCTGAGCACCCACTCTGAAACTCTATTTTGCGGAGTCATTGTCTGCTTTTCCTTTTTGGCATGTGCATGCTCTCATCCATTTTCTCTTTCCCACATTAGACTGTCAGCTCCATAAGTAACAGGGACCATCACCATCTGATTCACTGAGGTATGGCCCTTACCAGGCCCTCAACAAATGTTAGTTGAAGAAGAATAACGTAAATATTTGTTGAACCGAATTGAAATTGAGTGTATAGGAACTTTTACTCTACCATGCTGTTTTTTTTTTTAAACCGAAGTACCTCTGCATTATTACACTATTTAACTTTCAGGTGTACATCATTGAAAATCAACATTCCGTGTTATTATTTCCATTTTAGAGTACTCTCGAAAGACAGGATGGGAAACGAGCACACTTGAACTGTTGGTGGTTGAATGAATTACTATGTAATCAGGAAATCACATTGCAGTAAATTTATTCTAATTTGAGACGTACATTCAACATTCTGCATATTTTATTATAGAGAAGTCTTGGAAATAACTTTAAAATCTACTTATCAATTCCATGCTGAGATAAAGAGCTTATTAACAAAGTGTGATACATTTCTGTGAACCTGACTGGATGTGTAGATTCTTTCAGTCATAATATACAAATTAACAAAATGCTCACCAATACCTGGACTGAGTGCGGTGCATTGTATCAACGCAAAAGGCTCTGGGGGAGGAAGATATAATAAGTGGTGGCAAGAACTTTGGCATCCTGGGGTGATAAAAGACCTAAGTTAGAGGTGAGAGTGTTTTGTAATCACCTATCATGGGGAGAAGAGAAATTGTGCCACATCTCAACAACTGGCCATTATCTCCCATTATCTCCCCAGTAAAATGATTTGAGGAAGAAAACTCACCAAAATGATAGTAACTTGGTGTATTGCACCTAAGTAAAAGACTCTCAGGTGGGAGAGGGGAGTACAGGTCCTGGAAAAGGATGACAGAGGACCTAGTGGGAGTTGTGTTGTTATGTGGAAAACTGAGAAATGTTGTGCATGTACAGACTATTTATTGTCTTTACTGTTGACTGTAAAACATAAATCGCCCAGTAAAGAATTTTTTTTAAAAAAATGCTACCAATGTTCCTTTGGGTGCTAAGATTTTGTAAGGGGTTTTTATTTCCTCCTTATATTCCCTAGGATTTTTTTTCCTTTGCATTTAATGACCATACATTATTTATGAAAAAATATAATTCCAATGGAAAAAGAAAACAGACTCTAGAATATTTTCTATGGGGGAATTTTATTTGAAGAATAGTATTATCTTCTAGTATATGTTTTGTGTCTTTTTTTTTTTGCCTCCAGGTTATTGCCGGGGCTCGGTGTCTGCACAACGAATCCACTGCTCCTGGAGGCCATTTTTTCCCCTTTTATTACCCTGGTTGTTTTACCATTGTTATGGTTATTATTATCATTGTTATTGATGTCGTTGTTGTTGGATAGGGCAAAGAGAAATAGAGAGAGGAGGGGAAGACAGAGAGGGGGAAAGAAAGATAGACACCTGCAGACCTGCTTCACCGCTTGTGAAGCGACTCCCCTGCAGGTGGGGAGCCAGGGGCTCGAACCGGATCCTTCCGCTGGTCCTTGGGCTTTGTGCCACGTGCGCTTAACCCATTGCGCTACCTCCAGACCCCTGTATCTTCTTTTTTACTGACAACTAGACTTGAAAATGCTGCTTCTTCTTTTCCCTAGGTCTCATGAGCCGCCTCCGATACCCAGTTGGACTGATGGGTAGCTGTTTGCCAGCCACAGCTGGTTTTAGCTACGGTAATGTATGCACATGTGCTCAAGTGAAACGTCACACCATGAACCTGCCCCAGGTTCCTTCTGTGATCTTTAAATTCACAGGTCTTTTGAGATATCTATCTTATCTATATATGTTTCTTCTCAAAAGTGAAATCTCTTCTGAAATATTTAATATGTGCATCTTATAAGAACAACACAATCTCTGGATGCAAATGTCTCACTTTTACTTCAAAATAATTAAATAGCATCAGAAAAATTTTTTGCTATATAACAATTATCTGTCTCCTAACTTGAGAATGAACAAGAGACAGAGAGATAGCAAAACACAGCAATGCCTCACTATCAGTGTTCTGCTTCTTCCATGGTCTTGAGCGCCCACTGCTGGTGGTCTAATGCTAAGCCACCTCCCTGACCTGTTTTTGTGCGCGCGTGCGCGTGCGTGTGTTGTATTTGTTGGCTATACATTTTTTAAATGTTGTCTCCGGGTGACTTAAGTTATCTTAATGGGACACGTTTAATGAAAATAATTTTTGTGGTGTAATTTATCAATATTTCCCGTTATAGTTTTTATTCTGTAGGCTGTCTTTCTGCCAATCCCAAGGTCATGAATATATTCTCTCATGTTACTTTAGAAATAGCTGACATTGAGAGACAGTCTTTTGCAAAGCTGTTCCAAGAGGCCACTGGCCTTTATAATTTATATGCATTATTCTTTTTTCCCATTTTCTGACTACAAGACTGTAAGATAACAGGGTGTAGTCCCACACCACAGCCACCATCAACCTTCTGTGTCCCCACCCTCCCACTTCCCAAAGATCACCACCATAGTTCTCACAAAGTCTTCAAAACACTTTGCTTGTATCTTTTTTTTTTTTTTCCAAGTTTCTGTCTATCGGTACTTTAGGTTCCACATGAGTGAAGCTTTCTGATAGTTGTCTTTCATCTCTTATTTTACTAAGCATCACCAGCTCCAATTCCATCCATTCTGTCCCAAAAAACACAATATATCTTTTTTTTTTTTTATTTCAGACCAGTAAGTCATGTAGTATACATCCTATAATTTCTTTATCCAGTCATTTGCAGATGGGCATTTAGACTGTTTCCGCTCTTTGGCTATTGTGAATAATACATGCTTTACCCTTAAGTTCCAACAGATGGTAGTGTTGCTATGTAGACACTAAAACAGATTTTGTACTTCTCAGCATTTTCAAAAGGGTAATTTAAAAAACTTTTCTGATATGCTTCTGTTTAATAAGTAACACTAATTTCACTTAAAACACCGAGATAAATGTGGACTAGAATTCTAACACTGGACTGTTTGTTAGATGAATTGATTAAGGAGAAGAAAAAAAAGCAGGAAATGCATTTTGGAGAGGGAAATGGCAGTAGAAGGAATTGAACTGGGGGAGGGATGACGGGTCTCATAAATTTATTGGGACAAACAACAGACAAGGGACACAAAGTTTAAGTTCCAGGTCTAGTTTGTTTGTTGGCTTTACTTTTACTTTTGTTATTGTTATTCATTTTGTTTGGTTAATACGGCACCCAGTCCTCATGCATTCATGATATCACCACCCCAGGGCCAACTTTTTAATTCTTTTTTAAGGGGGGGAGGAAGGGAGGGAGAGAGAGAGAGAGAGAGAGAGAGAGAGAAGGAAGACATGCAAGAGAATACAACCCCTTTCCACTATCCGTGAGTATTCCTTGGTGCCACTGCTCAAACTCAGAATCTCACACATGATAAGGTCCATGCTTTACTGGATGAACTATCTCTTTGCCCCAGAAAGCTTACTTTTAGAAAGATACAGAAATGTCTGTTAACCTGAGTCTCTAAAGAGAGAGAGAGAGAAAGAAAGAAATATATTTTGATATCCATTTCTTTCCAAAAAGTAAAGCCTATAAATCTGAATTCTGGAATTGCAAATTCAAGCCATACAAGGTCCTCGTCAGTCATTTACATATATATATTTTATCCTCACTGGAAAAAAAAAGAGAATAGGTTGAGATAATTCTTGCATTTTTTTTTCCAGAGCTGAAATGTTACCATGCGTTTCTCTATTTGTAACATGGAAGTTTTACTTTTCCAGAAAAGTGGGAGATAGATCCATCAGAGCTGACTTTTGTAAAAGAGATTGGAAGTGGTCAGTTTGGCGTGGTTCATTTAGGTGAGTGGCAAACACATACTCGGGTAGCCATCAAGACCATCAACGCAGGCTCCATGTCTGAGGAGGACTTCATTGAAGAGGCTAAATTGATGATGTGAGTATAGAAAAGTACCTGGATACACAGTGTGAGCATCCTAACACAGTGAAAAGGTTTACAAAATGGGAAGGAGAAAAACAAAACATGGAGTATGTACTATTTTTGCATTTACCATATTTTGAGAAATGCTGCTTTTTTTTTTTCCAGTCAGATGATCTAGGGTTTGCTTTTCCTGCCAACATTTTGCACCTGTGTCATTTTAACAATTCTAGCAAATTATTTCTGTTGTTGTTTTCTTCTCCATAATATCAGATATAAACAGAGAGGGAGACAGAGACAGGGGAGAGAGCGGAGGGACAACATAGCACTGCTTCACCATTCAAAAAATCTTTTCTTGTGTACAGTGTTTCCAGTAGTTCTAGGGGTTTGAACACAGGGCCCCAGGCATGATATAATACAAGGCACACTCTCTTCCAAGTGAATTCTCTCCCAATTTCTGCTTACTTCCTCAGCTCATGAAGTTGAAATGAAACTTCTTTTACTTTCTCTGTGCTTGGATTAATTTTGATTTTGTCTTGGCGAAAATTATGTAGAGCTGAGAAATAATCCCAGTTAATTTCAACTCTGTTAAATGCAAACATGATTGTGCTCACGGTTGTGTTTTTCTTCAACAGGAAATTATCTCATTCAAAGCTTGTTCAACTCTATGGAGTCTGTATACAGCAAAGACCCCTTTACATTGTAACAGAGTTTATGGAAAATGGTTGCTTGCTTAACTATCTCCGAGAGAGGAAAGGGAAGCTTAAAAAGGAAATCTTACTGAGCATGTGCCAGGATATCTGTGAAGGAATGGAATACTTGGAGAAAAACTGTTTCATTCATAGAGATTTAGTAAGTACAGTGCAAATTTATTGGTTCCTTTATGTATTATTACACATGACATTTTAGGACTTTAAATAATACAGCATTTGGATTAATTTTAATTAGTTATTAATAGAAAGTATTTACTTTCCTACTCATATAATTGATTGTCAAGCATAAGTGTATTTTAGTTGCCTATTCACGCTGTCTGTAGTCAAGTAAGGTTTTACCTTATAACCAACACATTAATAGTACACTAATAAAATTTACTAATAGTAAAACTAGTAAACTAAAACTACTGCCTTCCTCTTTAATTCTTCTTTCTACTTTTCTTCCATTTAGTCAATAACTAAATACGTTCTGAGCAAGTGTGGCTTATGATAATCACTGTCAGACAAGATAAAACAGTGAAGATTCTCATGCATGAGTGACACTGCCCCCTTGTGGAGGTGGACATTCTCTTGGTTCTGACATTCTCATAGCAGTGTTAACTGGCATTACTGAGAGGCTAGCTTTCTAAGTCCTTTTGTTTTATAATGTTCAGAACAGTTCTTAAAACCCACACCTGTTCCTTCTGTGTGCTTCAAGTCTCCCTCTCTCTGTGTATCTCCCCCTCTCTTTCCCTCCTTCCTGCCCTCCCTCTCAAGTATCAGGATTGTTTGGGTTGAAATCTCACCTGTCTTTAACTGACCGTGTGACCAAGCTTGTTGTGTAGTAAAGTGGGCCCACACAGAAGTAGTGCAGGGGTCCAAATAAAGTAAAGGAAAGCAGAAATTTGTGGAAAAAAAATCTTATGTTCAAACATGAATTATTTTCTTCTTTCTATAGGCAGCAAGGAACTGTTTGGTCAGCTCTACAAATATAGTAAAAATTTCGGACTTTGGAATGACCAGGTACATGACATGTTATTTATTTATAGGAGGAAACTGTACATTTGTGTACTGACAAACTGAAAGTTTTATGGCTTTTTAGAAACATGTGAATAAAGTGTTAAGTGGTTATATGACCTACTGCGGCACTTTGAATTTTTTAAGTCATAAAATCATTTATCTGTGAAGTAAATATGTGCTGTGAGTTGTTCTGTTGAACCTTTTAAAGTCATTATTAATAAAACCTATCTTATGAGCTCACCAATGTGTCCTGGAACCCCCACCTCTCCAGAGCCCCACCCCACTAGGGAAAAAGAGAGACAGGCTGGGAGTATGGATCGACCTGTCAACATCCATGTCCAGCGAAGAAGCAATTACAGAAGCCAGACCTTGCACTTTCTGCACCCCATAATGATCCTGGTCCATACTCCCAGAGGGATAAAGAATAGGAAAGCTTCCAGTGGAGGAGATGAGATACGGAACTCTGGTGGTGAGAATCGTGTAGAATTGTACCCCTCTTATCCTACAGTTTTGTTGATCATTATTAAATCAATAAAAATAAATTTATTTTTTAAAAAGCCCTGTTTTAAAACAGAAGAGAACTATTCATTCTATTCATAATACAAAGATTGAGAAAAATTCTAATATATATGCATTTCTGAAAAAAAAAACTCAGCAGTAATTTGTCTTTAATAAACATGCATGCCCATTAACAAATGTCATAGTTGACTGTAAGTCTGCAACTCAAGAGTATGAAAAATCCAACCAAATTAGTACAACTCAGTGGAATTTATCATTTAAACCTCCTTTGTTTCAGGTTGCTAGGAATTTAACTTAGTGAGCTCAGGGTTTCTTCCATGTACCTTTTCAGGGTCAGAATTCAAATTCTGTTTATCTTGAGGTCATAGTCTTCGCCTGTCCTTGCTGCTATCATTTCCCCTGCCATCCTTGTAGTCATAATACTCCTGTTTTGTTCTTGGTAGATCATCCACACAAGTGGCAGCAGACTCTTCCTGATTTCATCATTTCTGGCATTGTCTGACTAGAAAACTCCATAGGCCTATAGTAGATCTCCATTTGCCTGGCTAGACACACAGCAACTCTTAGGATTCTGTCTTCCTGGAGCTTAGCTTAGGAAAGAGGGCTCAGGTTCTGTGTCACCCTAAAAGATCCTAGTTCAAGCTCTCAGCTCTCCACCTGCAGGGGTGTCACTTGACAAGCAGTGAAGCAGGTTTGAAGGTGTCTCTCTTTCTCTACCCCTCTCTGTTTTCCTCGCCTCTCTCTGTCCTATCCAATAAAAAGGGAAAAATGGCCACAGGAGTGGTAGATTTGTAGTGCTGACATCAAACCCCAGCAATAACCTTGGAGGCAAAAAGACAATAAAACAACAGCAGCAAAAACCCTCAGCCTTTCTCTTCTAAAATATCTAGACTTTTAAAACTCAAGAGCTTGAAACATGGCATTTTCCCATTTGTTTTTTGTATTCATTTTTCCCCCAGCAGAATGACCTTTGGTTCAATAAAAGACTTAAAAGTGAGTTGAAGTAGGGTATGTAGGAAATTAAGAAAGAGGAGTATGTGGAAGCATCCCTAAATATGAAAGATACTACCTGACATACTCATGGAGCTACACAGCACAAGATATCATCTCCTCCCCAGACTGCTACCCTTGAATGTTCCTGCATATAGATATCAAAATAGAGAGAGAGTTTATTTTTTGGTCATTTAAAAAATGTCAGATATTATTCATTTATTTTCACACAGGGCCATGTTAATGCTCTAGCAATTGTTCACATTGAATGTATTATTTTCAATACTTTTATTTCTTCCTCAAGATCACAAAATATATGTAGAAAAACAGCGAAAATAAGACATTCAACTTTGAATGTATTTTTTTTATATTTATTTTATTTATTTTTTTCCCTTTTGTTGCCCTTGTTGTTTTATTGTTGTAGTTATTATTGTTGTTTGTTGTTGGATAGGACAGAGAGAAATGGAGAGAGGGAGGGGGAGAGAAAGATAGACACCTGCAGACTTGCTTCACCGCCTGTGAAGCGACTCCCCTGCAGGTGGGAGCCAGGGTTCGAACCGGGATCCTTATGCCGGTCTTTGTGCTTTGCGCCACCTGCACTTAGCCCACTGTACTACAGCCCGACTCCCAACTTTGAATGTATTATTTTTATTGCTTTTCTAAAGAATTGAAAATTTATTTCATAGGCAGTAAAATTTAAGGAGATGGCTTTTGAATAGCATTTTTGACAGATAAGTGGGTGGTGGCACACCTGCTTGATCTCACATGCTACAATGACCCTGGTTCAAACTCCTAGTCACCCCCTTTAGGGGCAAGCTTCGTGAGTGGTGAAGCAAGACTGTAGGTGTCGCTTTTTCTCTCTCCCTCTCTCCCTCCCCCTTCTCTCTCAATTTCTGGCTGTCTTTATCCAATAAATAAAGATAATAATTTTTTTTTAAAAAAAAGGAAAGATAAGGGGTTAGGTGGTGGCACACCTGGTTGAATGCACATAACACTGTATTTAAGGACCCAGATCTGACCCCCCTGCAGAGGGGGAGCTTCATGAGTAGTGAAGCAGGTCTGCAGGTGTCTATCTTTCTTGCTCCTTTAAATAAATTTTTATTAATGACTTAATGTTGATTAGCAAAATTGTAACAGTGGTATAATTCCATACCATTCCCACCACCAGAGTTCTGTATCCACATTCCCTCTCCATTGGAAGCTATAGTAGTTCTCTCAAAGTTGCAGATATGGATTGGCTATTATTTATATAACTATTTGTCTATATCTATATATGTATTGGCCCAGGCTTTCCCCCCTATGGTCCTGCCTTCTCTCCCTTTCCAAGTACACCTACACCTATCACTAGTTCTGAATATCCTTCCTGTTTTCCTCTTATTTCTTGGGGGCTGATGGAATTGGGTTTGAGTCCCCTGGTAATCTTTACCTATCATTTCTCCCCCTCTGGGAGTATGGACCAAATTTCTTTTTGGAGTGCAGAAGGTGGGAGTTCTAGCTTTCGTAATTATTCCTCTGCTGGGCATGAGCATTAGCAGGTTGATCCATACCCTCAACCTGTTTCTATCTTTCCCTAGTAGGACAGGGCTCTGGAGAGGTGAGGCTCCAGCACATACTGGTGAGGTCATCTAAACATGATAGTATCTGCAACTTGGTAGCTGAAAGGTGGTAAGATATAAAACGGGACAAAATAATTAATGAACAGGAACAAAAAAATAGAAACAGAGCAGATGAGAATAGGGAGCTTAGGGCGGAAAGAATCGAGAAAGTCTATTTTTGGTATGTTCCCAGGGAGCCATGACTTTGGTAATTTTTGCTTGAGTTTGATAGCTAACATGGAGGTGGACAAAAATATTGTCTGAGAAGATGGTGTCAGAGCAGAGAAAAGGGCTAGAAAGTCCTTCACTTCCCTTGATATATTTATTACTAGGTATTTTATCTTTGGGGGTTCATTGTAAATGGGATTGCTTCCTTCAGTTCCCTTTCCTCTGGTCCATCTTTTCTATAGAGAAATGCCACAGATTTTTGGGTATTGATTTTGTAATCTGCTACTTTACTGAATTTATTGATGATTTCCAGTAGTTTTTGTTTGTTTGTTTGTTTGTTGGCAGAGTTTCTGGGGTCCTCTAAATATATCAGCATATCATTTGCAAAAGAGGATAATTTAACAGCATCCTTTCCAATTTGGATTCCTTTGATATCTCTTTCTTGCCTGATTGCAATGGCAAGAAATGGCAAGTACACCTTTTTCAGGTGTACTTGAGAAGAATGTGTATTCATTTCAAATGGCAAGTACACCTTTTTCAGGTGTACTTGAGAAGAATGTGTATTCATTTCAAATGGCAAGTACACCTTTTCCAGGTGTACTTGAGAAGAATGTGTATTCATTTCAAATGGCAAGTACACCTTTTCCAGGTGTACTTGAGAAGAATGTGTATTCATTTCTTTTGAGATGGAAAGTTCTGTATATATCTTTTAGGTCTATTTCATCTATGGTTTCATTTAAGACCACTATTTCCCTATTGATTTTTTAAAAAAATATTTTTTAATATTTATTTATTCCCTTTTGTTGCCCTTGTTGTTTTATTGTTGTAGTTCTTATTGTTGTTGTTACTGATGTCGTTGTTGGATAGAACAGAGAGAAATGGAGAGAGGAGGGGAAGACAGAGAGGGGGAGAGAAAGACAGACACCTGCAGACCTGCTTCACTGTCTGTGAAGCGACTCCCCTGCAGGTGGGGAGCCAGGGGGTTGAACCGGGATCCTTCCGCCGGTCCTTGTGCTTTGTGCCACATGCGCTTAATCCACTGCACTACCGCCCGACTCCCTTGATTTTTTTTTTTTTTGTCCAGATGATTTGTTTCTTGCTGTGAGTGGTGTGTTAAGATCTCCTACTATTATTTGATTGCTGTCCATATCTCCATTAAATTCATTGTTTGTTTTATATATTTGGTGCATCTGAGTTTGGGGTACATATATTTATAATGGTTATGCCTTCTTGCTGGATTAATCCTGATTGCAATGTGTTTTGAATCTCATGTCATAGGTATGTTTTGGATGATGAGTATATAAGCTCTTCAGGAGCCAAGTTCCCAGTCAAGTGGTCTCCTCCTGAAGTTTTCCATTTCAACAAATTCAGTAGCAAATCTGATGTCTGGTCATTTGGTGAGTGAATTTGACATTCACCTGATGTCAATTTGATTTAATGAAACAGGGTTATTGCTGAGGCTGAATGCCTGAACTACAAGTCCACTGCTCCCAACAGTCATTTTCTTTCTCTTTCTTTCTTTTTCATGCCTCAAACATCAGAACTCCTCCTAGATGAGTAAAACCCAGTTCCAGGAGGAAAATGTGACTCTAGCCTTTGGTCTCAGATGGTCAGATCAAGGATCACGCCTGACATTAGTGTTTCTGGGCTTTGGGACAGCAGGCTTCTAGTGTTCAGAGAAGCCTCTGTGTGAATTTTACTGTCCTCAATATAGCTAAGCAGGTATCATTGATCTCATTAGCTCTCCAGTGACATGTGGAAGTCATGGCAATTTAAGCTCTGCTAGACAGCTGGGTTTTGTTTGTTTGTTTGAATATTTATTTATTTCCCTTTAGTTGCCCTTGTTGTTTTATTGTTGTAGTTATTATTGTTGTTGTTATTGATGTCATTGTTGGATAGGACAGAGAGAAATGGAGAGAGGAGGGGAAAACAGAGAGGGGGAGAGAAAGATAGTCACCTGCAGACACGCTTCACCGCCTGTGAAGCGACTCCCCTGCAGGTGAGGAGCCAGGGGCTCGAACCAGGATCCTTAAGCCAGTCCTTTTGCTTTGCACCACATGCACTAAACCCGCTGCGCTACCGCCTGGCTCCCTAGAGAGCTGTTAAGTCATGAGACACAAGGGCCTAATCATGTGATCGCAGAACAATGGTGACTCCTTGACTTTTAACTGGCCACTTTTCTTTCTTCCCCACTGGAGAGAACCCTTCTTGTGTGCATGGACTAGTCTCAATCTGAAGAATATTCTGCCTCTCCTATAGTCTTGATTTATTATTTATTAGATAGAGACAGTCAGAAATTGAAAGCAAAGGTAGAGATAGAGAGACACCTGTTGTACTGCTTTGCCACTTATAAAGCCTGAA
Organism: Erinaceus europaeus; assembly: GCF_950295315.1. NCBI lineage: Eukaryota > Metazoa > Chordata > Mammalia > Eulipotyphla > Erinaceidae > Erinaceus > Erinaceus europaeus. The sequence goes on from NC_080164.1 coordinate 147,419,677, forward strand.
GATGGTGACCGGGGATCAAACCTGAGTCCTTTTGCACTATAACATGTATGCTCAACCAGGTGTGCTGCCACCTAGCCTTTATAGTTCTGATTCATAATGAAATAACTAACACATATTTGTTGAGTGAATAATGAAATGAACTTAAATTGGGATACTTGAAAGTGCTTCATAATCAATGATTATTGAAAACTTAATTATGAACAGATCCACTATTAGGTATTGTGGGGCTATACCTAGTAGTCTAATCTTTCAGGGAAGGCTGGCAATGACTTCCCTCTGCTGACTTGAACAGTCTTCACTCCAGCAAGCAGTTTAGGCTCACAAAATTCTGTCATCTTCCTTTTATTCTGTTGTTCTTTTAGAGCTAAGGCTTTGTTCATGTAAGATTTCACTGCCTCCAAACTACTTTGTAGAAAAGGTTTGTATGTTTATTTATGAGACTGTGAGAACCAGAACATCACTCTGACAAATAGGATATTGGTGATCAAACTTGGGACCTCACACATGAGAGTCCAATGCTTTATCCACTGTGCCGCTTCCTAGGCCCACAGCTGCATTAAGATTCAAAGGGCTGGGGTGGGGGTGGGAGGTACAACATGAGACTTTACCCCAGGTGAAGTCAGGGCTCTTGAACTTGGGTCATACAAATGACAAAGCACATGTCATCAGTGAGCTATCTCTCTAGCCCCAATTCTTTCATCTTCTATGGAATAACAGAAGTTTCATTGATTTTCGGTGTGGGGATATGGGAAGTACTTAAAAATGAAGATGCTGCTGATATTTGTTTCCAGTGACGAGTCAGTCAAGACCAATGGAAAAGGAAAGACATTGTTTTCATTTGGAATGTATTCAGATTATAGACTTGTTCAAAAGCTGAGCATGTTATAAAGCTTGTTCAAAAGCATATGGCTTGCTTCCTAGATAAAAGGGCTTTTCTTTTGGATAATTCTAGCTAAAAGGCTGGAGGAGGAAAATAATGCCTTGTAGTTCGAAACACTTCTTTCAGTTCCAAGTAACCATTGCTTTCTAACCTCTTGTTTTCATGCATTTTATTTGCAGGGGTTTTGATGTGGGAAATTTTTACAGAGGGAAAAATGCCTTTTGAAAACAAGTCTAATTTGCAAGTGGTAGAAACCATTTCCAAGGGCTTCAGGCTATACCGTCCTCAGTTGGCCTCAATGTCCATATATGAAATCATGTACAGCTGCTGGCACGAGGTAAGTGTCCCATAGTTTCCTTCAAGGTTGGCAGCCTGACCATCTGAAAATAAACCAGGTTATCACAAACATTGCCCCAGGATACCTCCTGTCAGGAGGGTATCTGATTTTCCATAATGATCTCTGAGCAGCAGAAGTATTACTCTTATCTGAAACTCCCATTTTGTAATCTTTCAGTCATATTGTTTCTAACAAAGGCCTTTTACTGAAGGGGCTTGGTACTGGTGCACCAGCCAGAGACGACCCGAACTGCCCCTGCGGCTACAGACAGACTATGACCCACATAGTCAATGACTGCCACCTCTCCAGATTCAAAGGAGGTCTCGAAACTTTACATCAGGCTCAACCTGACGCTGTTGACTGGCTACGGAAGAAGGGCAAACGCTAGAAGAAGAAGAACTGGTGCACCCATTGTGTGCAAGTGTTTCCATGCTCAGGAACCCAGGTTCAAGCCCCTAGTGCTTCAAAAAGTGTGAAGCAGAGCTGTAGGGCTCCCCTCCTCTCCACCCCCATCTCAATTTCTCTCTCTGTCCTGTTAAATAAATAATTAGCAATGTCTTTTATTGGAAGAACTCAGTACGTTGTCCCAAAAATTATTTTTCTGGTTGGTTCTTACAGAAAACGCTTAATTTTCTTAATGTTTTAAAGATTAAATGATTTTATTTCCCTTAAGGACTGGGGTTTTGGAGAGCAGTATTGAAATTTAAAACTAGAATCAGGTCTGTTAAACTTCCACATTGAAAGAGAAACATGGTGTTTTTATTGACTTGTCTTCCCTTTGATCGGCCTTGCTTTTTCCAAAGCTAAAACTAATGGGTTTCATCTCCCCCTAGCACTTAAGACTCCTGATAGAGAGATTAAGCCAGAATAGGAATGAAAGACAGAAAATGTCTGCCAGGAACTTCTACTCTTGGGATCCCCATTTCTCTTTTTCTTGAAATGTTGAGTTTAAAAATAAAGCCATAGAGATTTGGTCCATTCTTGTCTTTTCTGGGCACTGATTCAACATGTCACTCCCCTTCATAAGAGTTTCCCCTGTGATTCTGATAGAGCCTTTCTTTCCCGCTGACAGCTTCAGTGCTATCCTCTGCTCCAACCACTGCAGGATGAGGAGTTTCCTCCTCACTGGAAAAAGAAATCACCTCATTCCCAGTTCACAAGCACTAGAAAATTCTATATTTCAGGAATGGTTTATGTTTCACATAACAGAGAAGTATTATTTTTATAAAAATCCCTGGTGCATGATTATGCATCACATATGATTAACTGCTCTGTAAAGAATCTTAGAAGACAGAAAAATAACAGTCAGCAGTTAGTGGCAAACTCACATCTTAAGAACGCCTTTGCAGACCAGATGGGGGAGATAATGGTTATGCAAAAAGGCTTTCATGCCTGGGGCTCTAAGGTTTCAGGTTTAATCTCTCACACAGCCATAAACCAAGGCTGAGCAGAGCTCTGGCAAAATAAACAAAGGCACAGAAAGATAAACAAATAAAACACCATTGCTATAATAATGTGAATAGCTTTATAATTATACTGCACATGAAGCAATATACATGTACATGTGTAAATAATTTAATACTTATCTGAAATTTTATGTATCTGCAGAGGAGACAGAAGGGAGGAAACTGTAGGAGAAGCAAGTAAATCATGTTAATTTTCAAGAATACAGAATAAAGCAGTGTTGGGGGCCAGCAAAATATCTCATTTATATAGTGTACTGCTTTGTCAAGTATGTGACCTGGGTTCTAGTCCTGCCTCCATGGAATTGAAGGGAGCTTTGGTGCTGTGGTATCTCTCTCTCTCTCCTCTATCTAAAAAAATGATTTAAAAAAATTTAAAAACAACATTTTGATGTAGGACAAAATGTTACCAGTGCATAAAAGTCTTTTACACAGAGGGGAAGTTTACTTTATTATACAATCAAGCCTTTTACTCAAATCAGATCTTCCTGTTGGCAATGGCTGCTTTTAATACTGGTGAGATGCTCAGAGCTGGGATTTCTCCTGCCTTTGTATCCAGAGTATAGCTACATCAGCCAAGAGGAGAAGGATTGAATCTTTGAAGCTATCCTTTGCTTCTGTCTAATGCATCAAACCTTGGCCATCCCAGCCCTCCATGGTAATATTGGATCATCCAAATCCAGTCCTGTTGGGGCTCCATTTCAGTTTTTTGTTATGCTGACTTGTTTGCAAATGTTGACTTTGCCTACAACTTATAATAAAAGGCTCAAGTTATACATTCTAGATTTTAATGTGATGATTATATCATCGATACACATGCTTCTTAGGTTTCATTAACTGTTGAGCTTTAGCTGCCTAAAAAGCTCCACCATTTCTTCTTGGAATCTCAAGAAAAGCAGAGCTCATATATGTTTCTGCTCCATCTTTTTTTATGGATGGCCTTTGTTTCTAAATCATTAAGGGTAATCCTTCTGCACTAACCCTGCTGGCACTGATCTCTGTGCAAATATGGCTACCGTGAGAGAACGATTTCAATCAGATTTCCAAGAGTATAATTTAGTATCTCTTCTTCCTCATGGAGCCTTTGGTGAAATTGGGAAAAATATTGCACTCCTTAGCACTGTAGTCAGGAATTAATTATCTTTATAGGACAAAGACAGCCAGAAATTGAGAGGGAAGGGGATGATAGAGAGAAAGAGAGACAGACAGACACCCGCAGCCCTGCTTCACCACTTGTGAAGCTTTCCCCCTGCAGGTGGGGACAGGAGGCTTAGTCAGAAATTTTGTAGACTGACCTTTAAAAAAAACCTATGATCCAGGTTCTATAAGGTCCCTCATAAAACATTTCTTTTTACTTTCAATGGAATGTTCTACCTGGGCTCAGGAGTCAGTTAGCAACTAGGACTGAACTTGGGGCTTCACACTGCAGATATTCCCTGCCATCCAGTTCTTCCCCTCAGTATATCAAGTCATTTCAATGGAGCTTTGCAGTAGTGCTGTACAATAGGACTTTTTGTGATAATGGAACTGTGTTAACTATGCTGTCCAATCTGGTAGCTGTTGCTAGCATTAAAGATTTGAGAGAAGCAGTTGGTGTGGGTGAGAACTGAATTAAAATTTCATTTAATTTTTATTCATTTAAATTGAAATAGTTATGTGTAACTGATGTTTGCAGCTCTAGTCCCTCTCCATTCTTACACTTTCACATTCGCAGCTTGTTTTACTGACTGTTATGACCAACCTGTGTCTCAGCTAAGATTTCTTTCTTAGCCATTTGTGGAAAACCAGTCTTGACCCAGGGGTCAGCCAACAAGTTCCAGAGCTGGCATTTGAGTGATGGTTAAACTGAACTGACTACTTCCATTTCCCTTTTCCAGAAACCTAAAGGCCGTCCTACATTCTCTGAGCTACTGCAGGAGCTTACAGAGATTGCAGAAACCTGGTGACTTGATGGAACTCAGAGTAACAGCTTGCAAAACTGTCACAGAAGAAAATTTTGTGTGGGGTTACGACAGTGAATACTTCCTTAGAGTTGCCTACTCTTGGACCTAGTGCAGAGATCATAGACATTTCAAATATTTTTAACGTGTGAGAATATCTTTTACATGTATGCCTGAGAAAAATTCTTATTTAAAATTCTTATCCAAATATTTATATTCCGTGATAGCCTTCATGCCACATATATTAAGGACCCATCAAGTGAAGGCTGAACAGTGAGCTTTCTCCATGATTACTCTTCATGAGAATAACCCAGAGAGTCCTAGGCGCACATGAAAATTGAGTTATTTACAGAACTGAGGATATTTCTTTCCTGAAGATAAATGACAGTCATCCATTGGTCCACTTTTAGAAGATGGAGATTAAAAACTGCCAATTTATGTACTTGAGATTCCATTACAGAATCTCATACCTTTGAACTGAACATATCATTATAGAAAAACATACCTACACAAACTCATGAATGTGAGCATTTGGGAATAGTCTATCATAATCTTCCCTGTGTTATTTATCAACGTGTTTGTTCACATGTCCGATTATTTTGGAAACAGTTTCCTGTACTAATTTTAAACATTGTTGTAAGAGATCATCGAAGCTCTTCTTTGAAAAGGTTCTGGCAGCATTTCTATTTACAGTCATAACCATTGTCAAAGGTCATTCAGAACCTGCATTTCAATTCTCTAGAGATTTCCTACTTGATAACAGGACAAATTAAGAAGCCTTATTTTGCATTTAGAAAGTACCTCTTTGGGGCCAGGTCATGGTAGAGTGCATATGTTACCATGAGCAAAGATCCAGGTTTAAGCCCCCAGTCCCCATCTGTAGAGGTGGGGGGGTCTTCATAAGTGGTGAAGCAGTGCCACAGTTGTCTCTCTTTCTCTCTCCCTCTCTATCTCCCTTTCCTCTAAATTTCTGTCTTTATTTCAAAATAGATAAATAAAATATTAAATAAAAGAATGTTACAAAAATGAATAAATGGCAATGTCTTCTTTAAAAATGTGTCGCTACTACCTTTCTAGCAGATGAGCTCTATTACCCAGAAGATCAGAGGGGGAAAAACAAGATATCCATTATGACTTTGGATTCCATTACATCTGAAATCCCAGCATATGAACCAGTCAACATCAATGAATTTTAATTTGTCATACACCACTTCTAGGAGTGATTGAAAATTGATCTTTGTCATCCTGAGTGCTTTGGAAGTTACCATTAGGACAAGGGTGCTGTCAACCACCAGAGTCGTTACCACGATAGTTAGCAATAGAAGCTTGTTACTTGTATGCCGTCTCATCAGTCTAAGTTCCCAGATGTCATAGTTATAAGTTTTAAATGCTATTTCCCACTCCAAGAATGTTATCATTGAATATCAGCAGTGCTCAATAAAATTGAAATAATGAGCAACAAGCACAAGGATGATCAACAATTAATACAAAACAACTTAATACAAAAAAATCTTTTTGTATTAAGTACTGGGCTACTAGGGAGATAGAATCATCTGTAGTGTTAGCAGGCTCTCTACACTAACACTTCCTACCAGCCTGTTTGCTATCACTCTGCTCGCATTTGCAGATCAAGGTGGAGGCTGATACAGGCTAGTTTCCTCTGCCTTGGCCAGGGCCTAGAAATTCTCTCTGGCTGACTTGACCTGGCTGCAGCTCTTGCTAACACTATAAATCTTGCAAGAGCAAGAGAGAGACATCTGAAGTTCTGCTTTATGGCTAGTGAGCTGTACCCTCTGCAGATGAAGTCGGGAGACTTGGACCCTTGTCCTTGTGCTTGGTAACGTGTGCTCAACCAGACGCACCACCATGCAGCTCTTATGTTTCTGGTTCTTAATTCATCTGTTTCATGAGTCCCATCTTGAGCCTGAGGGAACTTCTGGGTCCTATTTATACCACATGAGGATAGAGAACAGCTGAGAATGTGAAATTCTACCACAGCAGCACCCACAGCCACCTCATGGCTGCTTTCAGATTCAGGGAGCAACTTTTCTGAGGTAACCCTCTCCAGGAGTCTGAAATGGGAATCACTGCAATGCTCCCCACACCTACCCCTCTCCCTCCAGGGTGTATCCTTTACCTGATCCTTCAGCCTCAGCGGTACCTTCAGTCCATCTAATTCCACTTTCTCTCTTCCCACAAATCACTGCACTGGAGCACATGCCTTTTTCATTTCCTGGTGCAGAGTTCACACATTAAGAGTGATCTGAACAGCAAAAATAACCACTACCCAAACAAAGAGACTCCTTACAGAATGGGAGAAAAATCTTTACATGCCATATAACAGACAAAAGTATAGACAAAATATTTATGAAGAGGTCACCAAATTCAGCAGCAGCAGCAACAACAACAAAAATAATGACCCCATCCAGAAGCAGGAAGAAGACACAAACAGAATATTCACCAAAGAAGAAATCCAAGAGGGCCACAAACACATGAAAAAATGCTCCAAGTCATTGGTTGTCAGAGAAATGTAAATAAACACAACAAGAAGATACCACTTCACCCCTGTAAGAAAGTCACACATCAGAAACAATAGCAACAACAAATGTTGGAAGGTTGTGAGGACAAAGGAGCCCTCCTGCACTGCTGGTGGAAATGTAACTTGGTCCAACACCTGTGGAGAGTAGTCTGAGGAACAATCAGAAGGCTAGAAATGGATTTACCTTATGACCCTGTAATCCTTCTCCTAGGGAGATATCCTAAGACACCAAACACACTCATCCAGAAAGATATGTGTATACCTATGTTCATAGCAGCACAATTTCTAATAGCCAAAACCTGTAAGCAATCTAAATGTCCAACAACAGATGAGTGGCTGAGAAAGTTGTGGTATATCTACACAATGGCATACTAGTAAGTTATTAAAAATAATGAATTCACCTTCTCTTTGTCTTGGACAGAGCTTGAAAGGATGGTGTTATGTTAAGATAGAAAGAGAAGGATGAATTTGGGATGATCCCTCTCATAGACAGAAGTTGAGAAAGAAGAACAGAAAGGAGAATTTGGGATGATCTCACTCTCAGGCAGAAGTTGAAAAACAAGATCAGAAGAGAAAACACAAGTAGAACCTGAACTGGAGTTGGAGTATTGCACCAAAGTGAAAGACTCTGGGGTGGGGTGGGGGCGGGGGGAGAATACAGGTCCAAAAAGGATGACGAAGTATCCTATATGGAAAACTGGGAAATGCTTTGCATGTACAAGCTATTGTATTTACTGTCCAATTTACTGTAAAACATTAATTCCCCAATAAAGAAATTTTTAAAAAGCCCTGCTACCACTTCAAACAAAAGAAGAAGAAGGAGAAGAAGAAGAAGAAGAAGAAGAAGAAGAAGAAGAAGAAGAAGAAGGAAAAGGAGAAAAGGAGGAGGAAGAAGAAGAGGAATAATAATAATAATAATAATAAGAAGAAGAAGAAGAAGAAGAAGAAGAAGAAGAAGAAGAAGAAGAAAAAGAAGAAGAAGGAAAAGGAGAAAAGGAGGAGGAAGAAGAAGAGGAATAATAATAATAATAATAATAATAATAATAATAATAATAATAAGAAGAAGAAGAAGAAGAAGAAGAAGAAGAGAAAGGGAAACACAAAGCAGAACTTTGAACTGGGTCTGGTGGGAGGAGTTTTCAGGTCCACCATAGGGAAATGGGGGTGGGGACACAGACCTTTGGTGGTGGGAGCAGTGTGAAACTATACTTCTATTAATTCATCTTAGAATCCACTATTAATTCAATATGCCAAGGGGAAAATAGATTGACTATTTCAAATTCTTTAATTGCTTAGATTTTAGTTCTGAGTATATTTTCCTTTAGTCTAAGCATTTAATGTTTCATGTTTGCAAGCTGACCGAACTCTGACACTGGGCTTAAATTGTTAAAGAATGTCTAAAAATAACTTTTTCTTTCTTTCTTTATTGGGGGATTAATGGTTTACAGCCAACAGTAAATACAATAGTTTGTACATGAATAACGTTTCCCAGTTTTCCACATAACAATTCAAACCCCCCCCCCCCCGGTCCTCCTCTGCCCAGTGTTCCAGGGGATGTCATTTTTCTCAAGTTGGAGTGGTGTTGCCTTATGTGTGCTTCTCCTGTGTCTATCCACTGATGGACAGGTCTAGCTTGTTTCTACATCCTGACTACTGTGAATAATGTTGTAATGAACATGAAATTGCAGATGTTTCTTCAAGATTTATAACTCATTTTGTAGAATGGAATTTCAGTTGCATTTGGTGAGTCTTAGGGGAGTCCTCTCTTCCCTTCAGCCCTCTTTTTAAAATTTATTTTATTTTATATTTTTATTTCTTTGTTGGGGAATTAATGTTTTACGTTCAGCAGTAAATACAATAGTTTGTACATGCATAGCATTTTCTCAGTTTTCCATATAACAATACAACCCCCACTAGGTCCTCTGTCATCCTTCTTGGATCTGTATTCTACCCCCCGCCCCACCCCACCCGAGTCTTTTCCTTTGGTGCAATACGCCAATTTAAGTTCAGGTTCTACTTGTATTTGCTCTTCTGATCTTGTTTTTCAACTTCTGCCAGAGAGTGAGATCATCCCATATTCATCCTTGTGTTTCTGACTTACTTCACTCAACATGAATTTTTCAAGGTCCATCCAAGATCTCAGCCGTCTTTTTGGTGGTAAAACAGACTGGAAGTGGTGCCTCAACCAGTAAACTGTCAGACTTGTTACCAGCCACTTAATTTCTCTCTAGGCTCCTCTCTGTCCACGAGCCAAACGTATTTGCACTCACTGGTGATTTGGTAGGTTCCTGAAGTCATTCTAGTCCTGCCTTGTTTCGGTCCTAGATGATCTCCTTCAGTATTCCTAGCTGACCCAGGAGAGGAGAGAAACCAAAATAACGCTTTTTTTAAAGTACTAAGTTGCCTACAAAATTAGACTGGATATACCAGAAACACTTGCTCCTGTCAATATCTAAGATATTATTATTAATTAGTTAACATCATTAAATGACATAAAGCATGGTTAGTATAAATACAGTAAGGTAACTCCTAACCATAGAATTTTCAAAGAAAAACAAGCTCCGAACCAACTTGGTTATAGTAATAATTATTTATTGCCTTTTAAAACTCTAAGACCAAAAGACAATCCGTATTTCTCCCAGTACTGATATCTCTGCGACTTTGTATTTTTTCTTTTTTTTCCAGTACTGACTTTTATTTTTTATTATTTTTAATTTTACTAGTGATTTAATAATGATTTACAAGATTGTAAGTTAGCAGGGATATCATTCCATACAGTTCCTACCACCAAAGTTCCCTGTCCCATCCCTTCCAATTGGAAACTGCCCTATTCATTATCCCTCTTCGAGTATGGACCAAAATTCTTTATGGGGTACAGGTGGGAGGTCTGGCTTCTATAATTGCTTCTCTGCTGCTTGTACTTCTTAGTGCCTCTCCTCTCGATCCCCTACCCTGTTATACTACCTCTACTGACCCCAACTAAATCAACACAAGCAGTGTCACCAAGCCACCTTATGCTGCCACTGCCTTTTTGCTTTGGATTGTATCCAGACTTGTCAAGCTTAAGATGTTAACCTTTCAATGCCAATAATCTGGTGAGACTTTCCTAGCACATGGGACTACCCAGTTCCATTTCAGATGGCACATTCTCCCAACAAAGTTACAGACCCTATAGGCTAGAGCCTACTGGATTGGATACATGTATACCTAAGTTAGGGGCAAGCAACTATGTCAAAAAATAAAACAGACTGACCTGAGAGCTTTTAAAAAAAATATTGTTGCTCACTTTCTTGCCCCTACCACAAAATTTAGCTGCTTTGAACAGAGATGTAGGTGTTGTGCATGATGAAACTGCTATTGAGCTTTACTTTTAGGGGAGAGAGACAGAGAAAGAGATGGAGAAGTATAGAAGAAGAGAAAGTAAAAGACAAGCATCTCCACTGCACTATCTGTGGAGTTTTATGGTACCATCCATGATGAGTCTTGAATCTTGGGCCTTACACATGCTTGGTAATACAAGTTCACTACTGGGTGAGCTATCAACTAGCTTTTCTGGTTTAATATCTTTTAAATTTTCCTCTAGCTTTAATCTTCCTCTAGATTAAATCTAGATAATCTCCTTTCTAGATCAGTAGGCTGGAAACCAACTGATACAAGAAATTAACAAAAACAAAAAAAGTGCAGTATATTTTGATAGCGGTTCATTCATGGAACAGGGGAATCTGCTATCTGATCTTTCTAATGATCTTATGTAATGTCTAAGAAGGGAAATAAATTTAGGAGATAAAAACAGATTAGAGAACTTTGCAATTTAAAGAAAAATGTATTGTTTAGGATTTATCTCCCTCAGGAGAAGGATCTTGCAAGCTCAAGTTATCATAGGCAAGAGTCCAATTCCAGACTCACTCAGAGAAGATGTTTTCAAGGAGATAAAAATTTAGGCAAAGGATTAGTCTTGAATTTTCTGTCTCTTAATTTCTTTTAACTCGAAATAATTATCATACTCCTCCAAGTACATCCTGGGTTGTTCTACCTTTGATCCCAACAATAGCCAAACATCAGCACCATTAGTCTTTGAAGACCCTTCCCTCAAATATACGTGTGTGTGTACATATATGTGTGTGTGTGTAGGTATATATATACATATATGTGTATGTGTACACAGTTGCCTGGGGACTTTGCTAAAATGTACATTCTATTCAGTAGGTCTGAGCTGAGATCTCAAATTCTCTATTTCTCTCTCTTCTTAAAATTAATTTATTAACAAAAGAGAAAAGAGAGGTGGAGAGAGAGAGCTGGAATCAGAGCATCAGTCTGGCATTTATAGTACTAAAAGTAAAACTCTGGAACTCAGGCTTGAAAGTGTGTTGCTCTACGTGCTTCAACACAGCCCAGGCCACAGATTCTGTATATCTAGCATACTCCTTGCTGAGATCAGAGGTGCAGGTCTTTGGACTATATCATTCTCCCCAGAGGACACTTGCACTTCTGTAGACTAATGGGATTCCAAGAGAGGGAAACTGGCTTATGGATAAGTGAAGATGTTGAAAAAATTATTTTATTCATTACATATGGTGACAAACAGCTACCACCCTTTATTTTTCCTGTCATGAAAAGATGAATTACCGGAGTCAGGTGGTAACGCAGCAGGTTAAGCGCACATGGCGTGAAGCGCAAGGACCAGCATAAGGATCCCAGTTCCAGCCTCCCGTTCCTCACCTGCCGGGGAGTCGCTTCACAAGTGGTGAAGCAGGTCTGCAGGTGTCTGTCTTTCTCTCCCCTCTCTGTCTTCCCCTTCTCTTTCCATTTCTCTCTGTTCCATCTAACAATGACGACATCAATAACAACAACAATAACTACAACAACAATAAAAAACAAGGGCAACAAAAGGGAAAAAACATATTTTTAAAAGAGAAAAGATGAATTACTTAATTTTCTAGGTTCTCTTGCAGCAATCATATTCATGCGAATCTGTTCTATGTGATGAGATACAGCCAGAAGCACCAACAGAGAACTTCCCTTCTCAAGTAAAAATCCAAGTCACATAAAAAAGAAAACCTTTCATCCTCATCTGCTTGGAACTTGGCTCTGAGATGTGAAGGTACCTCTGTAAATTCCAAGGAAACAGGCAGGTCGATGAAGACCTCTAGGGTTGCCAGGATCCTGGTTAAATTGGAGTTGCAAATAACAAATGATTTTTTTTTCTCCAAGGTTATCACCTGGGCTCGGAGCCAGCATTACAAATCTATTTCTCCTGGTGGCCATTTTCACCGTTTTATTAGTTAGGACAGAGAAAAATTGAGAGGGGAGGGGTAGATAAGAGACTGAGAGAAAGATGCCTGCAGATGTGCTTCGCTGCTTGTGAAGCATCCCCCCCTGCAGGTGGAGAGGGGAAGTTCAAACCCAGATCCTTGCTTTACCTATGTGTGCTTAACCCGGTCGGCCACCACTAGGCCCCAACAAATGATTTTTTTAAAAGATTTATTTTATTTATTTTTATGAGAGAGAGACACACCCACCTCACACATAGATAGAGACAGAGACACAGGAGGAACCAGAATATCACTCTGGCATGTGAGATGCCAGGGATCAAACTTGCGATCTCATGCATTGCAAATCTAGAATTCTGTCAGTGTCACTTTCCAGGCCACAGCAAATGATATTTTTGGTGTCAGTTTTGTGATCGCCTCTCCTCTTGTGATTGCCCTCCAAATGAATACTGCCTCCCCAATTTGATTCGTTATTACGATAGTTGTTGTCATGCACATCTCTGGAAGGTTCTGAGTGCCCTAGTACATCACAACCTAGCAAGAAAGAGCAGGGAGGCGCAGTATTTTGGGGTTTTTGTGGGACTTAGGGGTGGGGCTGAAGTGCAGTAGCTGGAGCTTGTGTGGTTTGAATATCTGTGGTTTTTCTGGGAGGGGGCACCCAGCTGTTCTTTATTTTGCTCAGGCATGGTGAAGGAAGGGAGGGGAAGTGGCAGGGCTTGAGAGGTGTCAGCAGTTGAACACCAAAAAAATGGAGTCAGAATCTTGATTACAGTAAGTATATTTGCATGAGTAGTATTTACATTTATTTTTTGTTTGTGAGAAAATCAAAGATAAATGGCAGTCATAAATTTTGTTGTTGAGAATTTGGACTGTATTTGTGAAGTAGGAAGATAGAAGAGTCCTGATATTTTCTAACACCATTAAGTCACTCCAACTCCGAATGGCCCATTTCCAGGCTTCCTATTACAGGTGACCAAAGAATCCCTATTTCTGTTTTACTTTATATATATATATATATACATATATATATACATATATATACATATATATATGTATATATATATGTATATATATATATGACCAAAGAATCCCTATTTCTGTTTTATTTTATATATATATATATATTAAAATATTTTATTTTATTTGCTTCCAGAGTTATCACTGGGGCTTGATGCCTGTACTATGAACACACTGATCCTAGGGGCTATTTTTTCCCCTTTTGTTATCCTTATTTATCATTGTTTTCGTTATTACTATTATTATTGTTGTTGGATAGGACAGAGAGAAATCAAGAGAGGAGGGGGAGACGGGGAAGAGAAAGATAGACACCTGTGGACCTACTTCACCGCTTGTGAAGAACCCACCTACAGGTGGAAAGCCCGGGGCTCTAACCGGCATCTTTGTAACTTGAGCTTCGCGCCATGTGCGCTTAACCCTCTGCGCCATGCCCAGCCCCCAAAGTATTTTATCTTAATGAAATAAACATACAGTGTTGGGTGAGGGATAAAATTGGGTATTGTTCATTCTGGAAGGCAACTATGCTCACCCCTATACCACCAACGCCTTGGATATTGTTCATTCTGAACAGGGACACAGGAGCAGCGGAAGCTGGAAGGAGACAAGGGGAGGCATGGACAGCAGATAGGGGGGGGCGTGCTTTTCTTCTTGTGGGAAGCCATCTCAACTTAGCGCCATCTCTGTGCAGCCCCCTCAGCACAGATCATCTAGGTTCTGCTGCGCTCAGCCACTCCATCTCCCCCCAACACACAGCTTTCTCAGGAGTTCAGCTGCAGGGGCTTCTTAGCAGCTCTTCATCTCTGTGCTTCTTGCCAGGTCAGCAGTTCTGGTTAGCTCCATGGTTCAGTGTCCCTACATTTCAGCTGCAACTGTAACCCTCTCAAGGTACTCATATTTCTCCAAAGGCCTCCAAAGTCCACAGAGTCCCCCAGCTTCTCCCAGTTGCCTCAGTTCCCCTATGTCCCTAGAGGCTTCTCTCTGCCCCTTTATAAATAGGAGAACAGAAGTGATCTCTTGGCAGGAGGCCAAGAAAACTTTCCCAAGGTTACAAGAGGCAGATACATGTGCAGTACCAGGCATGGCCCAAAGGCCACAGAACAGGCTTACTGCCTGGTTATCTATCCAGGCACCTGCTTTCCTAGGTAAGAAAGTGTAATGGTTTAAGACCCAAGGTCTGACCAAGTCCATTTTCCCCAAAAGAGAGAAGAAACCAGAGCACTGCTCAGCTTTGGCTTATGGTGGTACCAAGGATTGAGCCTGGGAGCTCAGAGCTAATTTTAGTTGTGAACGTCTTTTGCATAGCCATTATGTTGTCTTCCCAGCACAGATCCCTATTTATTTTATTTTATATTTTATTTTATTTATTTTACCAGAGCACTGATCAGCTCTTGTTTATGGTGGTGCAGGGGATTGAACCTGGGACTTCAGAGCCTCAGGCATGACAGTCTCTGTATAACCATTGTGCTACCTACCCCCCTATTTCTTAAGCCATTATTATTAGTCAGATTTCAGTAGCCAGAAGCCAAGTCCATTCTTAAATGATCCATCGATGCTGCCCCTAATGCTTGGCAGCTCTAGTACTGTGTACACTTCTGTGTCTCTATGTATTATGTACTTTATTTCGGACAGTAGAAATCTGTCTAAGAAAATAACAATAACCACTACAAATAAATGTGTGCATCTTATATCTCTTTACATGAAAGCACTTTAGAAGGAAAAAAAAAAGCAGCTTTGAAAGTTGCAATTAAATTTCTAGTAGGTTGGGCCGTAGATCTGTGACTTCAATCCTGGATGTACATTATAAACACTGATGGGAGATGTAGCTGAACAATGTTGTGTGTACTCCACACTCTGATATTCTGTTTAATTGGCTGGGGTGGGGCCCAGAGGCAGTGTAATTTAAAAATGCATCTCCAGATGAAAGCTGTGTTCATGTAAGATCAAACAAACACACCATTATATACAGTATTTTATGTATGTATGGCTATATATTTTCACTATGGGTGAAGACTTCTTGTGAAGTTTATTAAAAGGTGGAACAAAGGGAGAAAGAGATTTTTCCATCGATGCCTGGTGACTAACAGTGGTTCAGCAGACTCTCTGCTTTAGTGAGCCTGCCTACTCTTTGGTGTGTTGGCCAGTATGAGGAGGGAGTTAGAGCTAAGGAGAGCAGAAGGCATGCAATGCCTCATTACAAAGAACCAGAAATAGAGGAAGGAGTTTGCAGATTCTCATTTGATTTCAGTACCAACAAGTCTTTGGAAAAGACATTAAAGGTGCCAAGAAACAGATAGTATTTTACTCTGCATAGCTCATGGGGGAGAATACTACAGGCAAAATTCTTTGGCGAATAGTCTGAGGTTCATATATTTTTAAAGAGAGGTAATTTTATGTATAGCTGGGGGGAAATTAACATGAGCTGAGTTTACTTTGGGCTTTGAGGTAGAATATATACCACATTCTTGTCTGCTTGGTAACAAAATTGAATGTGCTTATATTTCGTTGCATTTTAGGTCTCCACCGAAATTTCTCATTTGTGATGCTGAAATCATGGTCACTTTGGAAACAGTGGCACACAAATTTGATTGGTGGATGTGCTTAGTCCTCACTCTGTTGTACTGTAAGTGAATCCAGTGTTTTGGAGGTAGGTCATGGGCACTTGCTTCACCCAGGTCATTACTCCACACTGAGCACCAGAACACACAATGAAATATTTGATCTTGTTTGACCAGTTCCTCCACACTTCTATTTTCCTTTTAGCTACCATCTAATATTCAATCAGCAGCCACCTCCCCAGCATGAAGTGGAATTGCCATGTGTATAATTTGAATTATATTGAATTATATTAAATCCATCTGGTTCTAAACTAGCTTGGTTTTCACAGTCAGACATTATCCTGCCCCTATTGTTGTTCTCCCTTCTTGACCAGATAAACTCAATCCAGCAGCATTCCTCTGCTGAGTGTAACCATTGGTCTGTATGCTTGCTGAAAATACTGAATTGCTGACTGACTTAACTTTATACCTTGTTTTTCTGAAAGCAGACTCTCAAAACTGGTAAAACAAAAACAACAACAACTTTGCCCTTTCTTTCTGTGCATGTCAGATTACTCAGAAGTGATTAAGTAAGCTTACGTCAGGTAAAAATAAGTTGAAATATCATCCTACTCATAATAATTAATTTTGCTTCCTCCAAAATTTTTCCATTGTAATCCAACCTTACATTTAGTTATACAAGTTAGGGAGAAGAGAAATCTCATTCATCCAAATGTATTTCATCTAATAAATATGATAAAATGCTTTCTAGTAATATGATAAAATGTTAACAGTGAAAACAAAGGCAAAAGTTAATTGTAAGACTGGGAGACCTTCTGAACTGGAAGGTTATTTTGCCCATTTCTTGTCTACCAAACTGTTTTATTGGAATTAAACAAAGGCAACTACATTAATTTATTTTATAGACGTTTGTTAGACATTATTAAGTCAAAAACCATGACCCAGTCTATGGGAGATCCAGGGACTTTCTCCATAGTATTGGAGACTGCTTCATGTCAAGTGGAATCTATCTTGTCTTGATCGTTTTGAGACTTCTTGGTACAAGTTTCACTAATTTTCACAGCAGGTCTTTATACTGCAGCCTTCTGTCTGAAGCAACTCATCATAGACAAATGGATTTAAGTACTACTCAATAGTTTCACAGCAACTCGTAAGTTCAGACCACTTCCCTGCTTGGTCCTTTGTTTTTAAATTATTTTATTTTATTGAACTGGTACTGCATTATATTGTGTAAATTTCAGGAGCACAGCATTGAAAAATCCTCAAGTATATATATTACATTAGGCTCACCAGTGAAAGTTCAGTTCTGCCTATCACTATACAGTCGTCTTTTATGTCCCAATTTATATCGCTCCCCACTAGTCCCATAGCTTCTATTTGGTCTTATGGTCTAAAAGTTCATTCTTTTTTATTTAGTTCAGTTTGCTTTCTCTCTATACCTTATGAGTGAAATGATATGGGGCCTGACTTTTTCTCTCTGGCTTGTTTCACAATCAACTTGATTTTTTTAAGGTTATTATAACTTTATGGTTTTTCTTCATTTTCATTTTATTGGTAGGTTAGTGGTTTACCATATGGTTGTTGACATATAAGTACACCAATACCTCATAAGCCTCTTTACTCCCTTCCAACCCCTCTCTCCCTCAGACTCTTTCGTTTTGGTGCAATATGCCCTATCCAGGCCAGATTCACACTGGGTTTTCCTTTTCAAGTTTGTTTCTTAAGTCCTAGTTATAAATAAGGTCATCTGGTATATGTCCTTCTCTTTCTTTCTCTCTCTCTCTCTTTTTAAATATAAGATGAATCAAGACTCTGTGAATTATTTTGTTTATTTTTATTTTTCTATAATTTTTTATTTATAAAATAGAAACACTGACAAGACCATGGGATAAGAGGGGTACAGTTCCCACCACTAGAGCTTCATTTCTCATCCCCTCCCCTGGTAGCTTTTCCTATTCTTTAACCCTCTGGGAGTATGGACCCAGGGTCATTATGGGGTACAGAAGGTGGAAGGTCTGGTTTCTGTAATTGCTTCCCCGCTGAACATGGACCTTGACAGGTCCATCCATACTCCCAGCCTGCCTCTCTCTTTCCCTAATGGGGCAGAGTTCTGGGGAAGTGGGGCTCCAGCCACATTGGTGGGGTCATCTGCTCAGGGAAGTCTGGTTGGCATCATGGTAGCATGTGTAACCTGGTGGCTGAATGTCCTTCTCTTTTTGAATTATCTCACTTAACCTTCAAACTCTATCCAGGAGGAAGCAAAGGAGATGATTTTATCACTTTGATAGCTGAGTAGTATTCCATTATGTATATATACTACAATTTTCTTAGTCACTCCTCTGTTATGTGGATTGTCTCCAAGATTGGAATATTATAAATTGTGCTGCTATAAACACAGGTATACATATATCCCTTCAGATAGTTGTGTTCATTTCCTTCGGATATGTCCCCAGGAGTGGACTTAATGGGAATAGGGTAGGTCCATTTCTGGTGTTCTGAGATGTCTCCAAATAGTTTTCCACAGGGATTGAACTAGTTTGCATTCCCATCAGCAGTGCAGAAGGGTTCCTTTTCCTTAACATCCTCATCAAATTTGTTGTTACTGTCTTTCTAATGTATGACATGTATAAATTCTCACATGTATAAAGTGGTATTTCATTGTTGTCTTATTTGTATTTTGCTGACAACCAATGACTTGGAGCATTTTTTTTTTCTTTTCTTCCCTTTCATTTTTTTTATTTTTGTCTGTTTGCCTTTTGGATCTCTTCATTGGTGAAGATTTTGTTCATATCCTTCCCCCATTTTTGGGTGTTTTTTTTTTGTTTTTTTGTTTTCTTGTTTCATCTTCATCTTTTAGCCACTACTACCACCACTACCTCAGACCCCCTACCCAAGCCCTAAACCTATTGCAATCCACCTTGGGACTGTCCCTTGCCTATGGACATGGATTCTTTTTCCTCTTTTCAAATAAATGGGGTCCTATGTATACTTCAGCTTGACCATTTTACAGGCATGCAATAAAGACTAAGCAATAAGGGTCTTTGCATCCTGTAATTACAGAAGATAATCTCAAAAGCAGCCCATAAGCTGTTGGGCCATGTTGAGTCACTACTATTTATGGGCAATCAGGAATTACTGGTTGGATCACAGAAGGCAGAAACTGAGACAGGATACTGGGAACATGGCATAAAAGCATGGCTCCTTTATCTCCTGTACCAAGTTCATCCATCTGCTTCCTTCCAGTCAAAAAGTGGCTGGGCCTCCAGATGTCCTGTTGAGAGGGAACTCTACATGGTTTTATGAACATCCCATACACAAAACTGATGTGAGGGGGGTCTTTTTGTTTGTTTATTTGCTTGCCTTGTCGTCACTAGGGCTGAGTTTTTCAGATAGAAAGACACAGAATGGGGAGTCAGGCGGCAGTGCAGCAGGTTAAGCCAGGTGGCGCAAAGCACAAGGACCGGCATAAGGATCCTGGTTTGAGCCCCTGGCACCCCACCTGCAGGGGCATCCCTTCACAGGTGGTGAAGCAGGTCTGCAGTTATCTATCTTTCTCTCCCCCTCTCTGTCTTCCCCTCCTCTCTCCATTTCTCTTTGTCCTATCCAACAACAAACGATATCAACAACAACAACAATAACCACAACAAGGCTATAACAAGAAGGGCAACAAAAGGGGAAAAAAATGGCCTCCAAGAGCAGTGGATTTATGGTGCAGGCACTGAGCCCCAGCAATAACCCTGGAGGCAAAAAACAAAAACAAAAACAAACAAACCTGATGTGAGGTCTGTCTCCTGGGGGCTAAACAAGTTCCTGAGAGTAGAAATGCTTGACCTGCAAAGATTCCTACCCCATCAAACCCCCTCCACAGGGGAGATTAAAATGCTTCTAAGTCAGAGTTTCTCCCACACTAATAATACTTTTTTTTTTTAATATTTTTATTTTATTTATTTATTCCCTTTTGTTGCCCTTGTTGTTTTATTGTTGTAGTTACTATTGTTGTTGTCGTTGTTGGATAGGACAGAGAGAAATGGAGAGAGGAGGGGAAGACAGAGAGGAGGAGAGAAAGATAGACACCTGCAGACCTGCTTCACCGCCTGTGAAGCGACTCCCCTGCAGGTGGGGAGCCGGGGTTCGAACCGGGATCCTTATGCCGGTCCTTGTGCTTTGCGCCACCTGCGCTTAACCCGCTGCGCTACAGCCCGACTCCCACACTAATAATACTTATAGAGACTCAGTTTTCCCTTGGAAAGAAGGGTTTTTCAATAGTCCTAGAGGTTGCTCACTAAATAGAGTGCCAGACCTACATGTATAAGGTCCTGAGTTTAATCCCTGGCATCATACATGCCGGAGCGGTGCTCTGATTCTCTATCTAAAAAAGGTTTTGCATAGCTTATAACAAGCAGGAAAGGGCTGGCTTAGGTAGTCAACTCTCTCTCAAAAAAAACTTCCATTTGGGAAAGATATTTCTCATTGCAGTTTAAGTAAAATTTAGCTAAATTCTTAGAGGTTTACCATATACTTCAACCAAGATGCTGAGATGTTTGGTACACACAAACAGATTGCTCTAACTGCTAGGACTCAACCCTATTCCTATATACAGTCTAGTACACCCAGTCCTCCTTAACTATGCCAACATTCTGTAGATTTAGTCCCTGAGGTATTTATTAGGAGACATGCATTTTCATTTTCATTCTAGATCTAAGCAACTATGTACTTTAGGAATTGCACTTTTCTCTCTTACTCTCTTTATTCATTTAAATGATGCAGAAGAGGAGGAGTGGGACACAGATAAGAAAGGTCTTTTGTGCCCTAGGCCACTCATTTCCATAGAAACTGAGTTCAAATTAAACATGAGTTCAAATGAAAACAAGAAAAGCTGTTAGAGATCATGGTAATGTGGTCAACACACTAAGAGAAACTAGGTTCACAAAGGCTAGGAGGAAATTTGCTGAGGGTTTATAAATGTAAATTTAATGTAATGTGATGCAGTGCCACCCTATAGTAAGTATTATGTGTTCTTCCACTTCTTCTCCTTCAATTCACTGAGAACATTTAAATGCAAATGCAATGCAATGCAACCAATATTTCTTATAATGCTTTCTTCTCTTTGGATTTCTAAACTAGGGAGGTTTCATTGTACTGCCTGTTTTGAGCTTCTTATTCAATAGCATTATGTAAAGACAGTTTCTCCTTCCTTTTGTTCAGGTACAAATGTTTTTGGAAAGAGCCTTCTAAATAACAGATTTCAATTTCAAGGGAAATGATAAAGTAATATTAAAAGGCAAACTTTCTTAAAAAATTTAAAGTTTCTTTTTAATAGTAAATCCTGTGGGGATTTTCCCCACATTTTTATTGGTTTCACATCCACACATGTCAAGTTACCACACCCTCTACTAAAATTCCTTGCCCCTCCCTCCATAACTACCATTGTACTCACAAAGTCCAAGAGATGAATTGGTTAATTTTTCTTTTTTGCAAGTTCATTTGTTTTAGTTTCTTATATTCCACATGAGTGAATCCACTTACCATAACCATCTCCAGTCCACTCTCACAAGATAATTAATTCACAATATTTTATTGCAAGTCAAAATATACAGAAACTTTTTACAAAAACTTTCTAAAAGAGTATATATAAACATTTGAAAAATAGAAAAATGTACAATTTATTAAAATGTTTGAGAACATTTCACATAAATTACTTTCCACAAAGTTCTCTAAGAATATTGCATTTAGTTGTTTTATTAACAAAAAATATTTTGTTAGAATCATTTTTGTTTTAGTATTAAAATGTTATGATGGGATTCAATTTTACTTGGATTGTCTTAAATGCATTAGTACAATAAAAACTGAGAAAAGATGTATGTAAATTGACAACAAAAGGTCCTTTCCTATCTGGTAATTAAACTATGAGTTAAAATGTTGATTCAAAAGGGAAGTATTACTTACTGTAAGCCTATTCAGTGTCAGATATGATAGTGGTTGCTTCCATGTACTTGATTTAGCCCTCTTAAAATATAGGTGTAAAGTTCATACTGCAAAATCTAAAAGGGCTTTATGAACATTCTGTACTGTGAACCAAACATAATTAGCCACTAATTAAGCAAGAATAAAGCTGTCAAAAAAAGAAATAAAACAAAACTATTTATATAGAGAATTAATAATTTTCAGTTCAGCTATGTGAAGAAAACTTGTAATTTTCAATGTGTAGATATTCAGATAATAAAACTTTTGGTATGCTTGTGAGAAAATATATACATTAAAATAAATGCATATATGAAACCATCACTTAAGGCCAATGTAGTCTAAGTGTGGGGATCCAGCATTTTATTTTTTCTTAGACATTATCTTGCTATTTGGAAAAAGTGGTTCTCAGTTTTAGATTTGCAATTACATTTTGATTTATCAAATGTATATGCCCACTCAAGATGTTTAGAATTTTTCAGTGATTGCATTGTTTCTTCACATGTTCTAACTCATTACATCTTTCCCCATCTTTCTGATGGGCATGTGTGTCAACATCAGTTCCTTTTCCAACCCAAGTCACACATAACTTATGTTCTAAAAACCTTTAATCTGGGCACAATATATCAAGGGCAAGGTTCTATAATGGGCAACACTGAAGTAATATCTGATACTAAGATTCACTAGGGTAGAGAATCATAAGAACTTCTGTTTGGGCACCATTCATTTTCTCATCTTGAAGGTTTCCTTAAGAAATCAAGACTTCTCAATAAAAAGAATAAAAGCATTAAAACAACTACAGTTTTCAAACACTGCCTTTTCAGGAAATACATTCCTATAAAGTTGTGTTGATAGCTTATGCATTTGGTATACAATGAAAGTGAAACAATGATTCAGCACAGTAAACATGTATTTGACCTGAGTTATCAATCCATGTACTTCCCATGGATTATTACTTTTCAAAAAATTCAAATGCATTTAGCTGTTCTTAATACTAAAATATGTTGAAGAGACTATAATGGCATTTTAGGACTCTGCAGTCATATGACCATTACTGTCAATATCAGTTGTAATTCATTAGAACTGAAATGATGAAGTCAGTTTAGTAGAATTCTGAATAATAGAATTTACTACTACCAACCTGGGTAGATTTGGCTAGATTACAAATGAACAAAATCATAATATTTTATGTCAGGATCCAAAAAAATCCAGTCAACCTGAAGGATTTTTTTTTTCAAATGTCACAAATCTTTGATTTTGATTTTTGTTTTATTTTGAGAAAAATAACTTTAATTTAGAACTATGGCAACTAATATTTCTATTAAATAAATAAGTGATGAGAAATCACAGTAATAATTAAAGTCACATTAATAATAAGCAATAAACAATAATAGACCCCCCCAAAATGTTA
Organism: Erinaceus europaeus; assembly: GCF_950295315.1. Lineage (NCBI taxonomy): Eukaryota > Metazoa > Chordata > Mammalia > Eulipotyphla > Erinaceidae > Erinaceus > Erinaceus europaeus. The sequence goes on from NC_080164.1 coordinate 147,443,050, forward strand.
TTCTACTGTGCACTTGAAATGAGACAGAAACATCTTATGAGTTTCCATAAGTTAATGAGAATATATCCTGTAGTTGTCTCATATCTTAATTTGTGCTGTTGAATTTCACCTCTTCAAATCATTTACCAATAAAATGAAGAATCTATACCACTTATGATGTATACACACATATGCATACAGATGGTGTCTCATATTGATTAAGGGTTTCTAGAGACTTTAATTATCAGTCCTACTAAACAAAGTAACATCATCTTCACATCCTGGAGTTGAACTTTCTATGTTCTCTAGTAAGACATACTTGTCTTCATTGCCATTCAGAAAGAGGACTTCTTTCTTAGTTGATGTCAGCTCACTCCAAGTAATATCAGTGTTTTTAAAGGCATGTAGAAGAAAGATGCCATTTATAATGGTGAAGAACCCACTCAGGGTCCCAATAATATCTCTAGCTTTCATGCCATACCATTCTTTAAATAAGATAGCAGAGCAAGTCACTACCATGGATGTGAAAAACACATAATAAATAGGAGTCACAAGAGACGTATTAAAGGTGTCCAGTGCCTTGTTGAGATAGTTAATCTGTGTTGTCACTGAAAGTACAAGTACAGCCAGCAAAATAAAGACCAGGGGATGCTTGTAAACTGGCTTCCACTCCAACAGTTCCTTAACAGCAATTCCCAGGCCCTTGACAGAAGACACTGAAAATGCTCCAATCAATGAACAGATTAAAATGTAGACCAATATGTTGGTTTGTCCTTTCTTGGGAGCCACAATAAAAATCAGCACCAAACAGATCACAATTATGATCACAGCAAAGGAAATAAATCCTGTTATGAAAAGAAAAGATTTAGGGTTCAGAAAATGCTATTAGAATCATGCCTTTGTGAAATCTTGTTTGAGAATATAGTTGTTTCAGGAAAAATGTGTGATCCACATTTTCTGCAATATTTATTGCAATGTGGCTCTCAGTATTTAACAATGAGCTTTAATAAAGCTCTCATTTGCATCATTTCCCAGATAATATTTGCAGCTATTTAGCATTATCTGGTTGACTTCCTACTTTCATAAGGAGAAAGCTGCCAATTGTAGAGAAATTGTGAGGATATGGTTGAGCATGGTGTGGGCCCTCCTATTAAAAATTTGTTTGCCTTTGTATGCTAACTCTCTTTTCAGCCACCAGGTTCCGGATGCCAGCAAGATGCTGACTAGACTTCCCTGGACAGACGACCCCATCAATGTGTACTGGAGCTCTGCTTCCCCAGAGCCCCACCCTACTAGGGAAAGAGAGAGGCAGACTGGGAGTATGGATCGACTAGGCAACGCCCACGTTCAGCAGGGAAGCAATTACAGAAGCCAGACCTACCACCCTCTGCAACCCAAAACGACCCTGGACCCATACTCCCAGAGAGATAGGGAATGGGAAGGCTATCAGGGGAGGGGGTGGGATATGGAGATAGGGTTATGGGAATTGTGCAGAACTGTACCCCTCTTATTCTATGGTTTTGTTAATGTCTCCTTTCTTAAATAAAAAAATAATAATTAAAAAAAATGGGAGTCTGGTGGCACGACCTTTTCCTGTTAGTCTCTCTCTACTTGTGACTGAACATAGAGAGAAAATGACCACCAGGAAGCCTCCCTGCTTCACAAAGGACCCTGCATGCAGCCCATTTCCTTGTTCTCAAACCAGTTGGTTCATTTACTCAGAAGTTAATAGAAGTCCATCTTCTTTGATCATACATGGCCCACACATCATTGTTCTGCTGTCAAGACTACAACCAAGAATATCCTCTTTACTCATCAACCTCCTCCAGCCCTTCTAATCCTACATGACCTGGCTCCTCTCTTAAGTCTCCTCTCTGCTAGTATTGATAACCCTACTTCCTTCATTCCTTTGATCAACTAAACCCCTTGTTCAACATTTACTAGGTGATGCTCTGACCTTTTTTCAACCCCCTATTTCTCTTTGTCCCTCTCTCCAAAACCATATTTGGTATGAATAACTTGCTTCCTCCTACAACCCCTTATAAACCCTACTTTGCTGTTCAATAAACAGATTGCCCATGAGACAAGTCCCCAGGTCTTTTCTCGCCGTGACACTAGCATCGGGCACAGAGAGAGAGACCTGTATGGCTCCAACCCTGCTGCACTGGAACATTGTCTTAGGCCCCTGCATCTGGTGCACAACAGAGCGGGTAAGCCAGGAGTTTGTGCTCAGGAAAGAGGCCCTCCAAAAGCCCGACAGCCCATGTTTAAGCTAGAATATAAAACTTTTGCTTCTTCTATTCCTGTCTTTTCATTGTGGAGAGCGGAAGCATGGAAAGAACAACAAAAAACTTTGTGTCACTTTTGTTTTTTGGTTGTTGCCGGGGCTTCATTACACTGAAATTTCCTTCTATGGCATGATGGCCAAGTTTGACCAGGACCATGCACATGGCACAGCAGAGCACTCACTATCCAAGGGAGCTATTTCATCATTATGTGTATCTTTTTTTTTTTTATAATACTCAGTCATACTTATTTCATAAAATGTAACCAGGGTTCTAAGAAACTTAATACAATATTACTACAACTATCAATTTGATGAGAAGAGGAGGTGGAGCTAAATTTGAGTATTTCTTATGGTTGAAACACAGACCTGGGTCTCTCAATTTCATTTCCATTTCATGCAAAGAAGCAACTTCCTCTTCTTGTGGGGCATGAATAATCATCACAGTTGAGCCCAAGAGACTTAAAATGCAGCCAATTTTCCCATGAATGTTCAAGCGCTCATTTAAAAAATAGGAAGACAATATTGCACTGTTGAGAGAGAGAGAGAGAGGGAGGGAAAAAAAAAGATTCAATTACATCTTAATTCCATAGCGGTTCAGAAGTCATACTGTGGCATACACCTCTTTCTATCTCAATCAACAGATTAGAATATGCTACATGACACTGAAAGCCCTGACTAGTTTTAAAATTCAGAAATGATGGCTAATGAAATATGTGTCATTGTATTTTATTTAAAGAATTATGGTAGATATTCTACAGCTCTGTAATGCTCCAGTTGCATTCTGAGAAATATATTTATTCACTTTTTTTTTTAAATAAGAAAGGAATCAGTACTGAAGTTTCTTTTAATGAGGTGTGGGCCGGGCTCTAACCTGGGTAATGTATATGACAAAACAGCCATTCATTCACTTTTAAAATCATTGAACACATTCATTTGAGGTTGTAAAGAGCAATTTAGACAAATTAGACCTAAACACTATGAAGCAAATATATATTTCTAATGCAAAAGGAAATGAATGAAGTGGTCTCCAAACAGAAATAGTCATCAGACAAGGCAAAACTTCTATGAGAGTTGAAAATTAACCCAAACCCTATACATTTTTTTCTCTTGAGAGACGAACATTCCTTAAAATATTTATTTATTTATATATTGGATAGAGACAGAGAGAAATCAAGAGACATTTGCAGCTCTGCTTCACTGCTGGTGAAGCTTCACCCCTGCAAGTGGGGACCATGGTCTTGAACGTGGGTCCCTGCACGATATAACATGTGCCCAATCTGGTATGCCTAACACTCTATGGTTTTTAAAATTCTCTGATAAGGATGGTCATTATCCATTGTGCCAACAGAAAGGATTAAAAGGATAGTGACAATTTGTTCAGGTGAGAGGAAAAAAATCTGTCAGGCTTTGCTGAATCATCACATATATAACATATGATTGCAAAAAACCAGGCTTACTTTCAAGTTTTTTAATGACAGTAAGATTATTTTCTATTTCTACTTTTATTTATTGCTATAGCTTTTTCAAACAATTTTTGTGACTTTTAATGTTTGATTGAAGATATACTTAACAATATAGTTCTTCTTTTTTTCTTTCTTTCTTTTATTTTGTCTTCAGGGTTATTGCTGGGGCTTGGCGCCTGCACCACAAATCCACTGCTCCTGGAGGCCATTCTTTCCCTTTTGTTGCCCTTGTTGTTTATTATTGTTGTTTATATTATTATTGTTGTCATTGTTGTTGGGTAGTACAGAGAGAAATGGAGAGAGGAGGGGAAGACAGAGAGGGGGAGAGAAAGATTGACACCTGCAGACCTGCTTCACCGCCTGTGAAGTGACCTCCCTGTGGGTGGGGTGGGGTGCCAGGGGCTTGAACCAGGATCCTTAGGCTAGTCCTTGCGCTTTGCACCATGTGCACTTAACTTGCTGCGCTACTGCCCGACCCCTTACTTCTTCTTTTTAAAGTTGTTTTTGACTTTTATATTTTTGCTACCAAAATTTTTTGCTAAAGCTTTTTCTTTCCTCTTTCTTTCTTTCTCTCTTTCTCTTTCTTTCTTAGGTTCACATCTCTACTTCTAAGCAACTAACCATATGCCCTCCTTATCAAAATTTTCCCCATATAAATGTGTGTATTCCTTCTATGTAAGATTTTATTATAAATATGTGTATGCTTCTGCATGGTTTCTTTCTTTTTTTAAAAAAAAAAAAATAGGAGTATAGTTTCTCACCACTCCCAGCACCAAGGGTCTGTGTTCCTACACCCCCATCTCCTTAGATAACCACTATAATTCTTCCAGTCTTAGATATGAATTGACTTATTTTTCATATTGTGTGTTCATTTCTCCAGATTCCACATGAGTGAAACCTTTCTGTAGTTGTCCTTTACCTCCTTACTTACTTCGCTAAATATAATCTTCTCAAATTCCATCCATTTTACCCCCAAAGGACACAATATCATCATTATTACTGCTGAGTAATACTCCATTGAGTATATGTCCCAAAACAATATATTTCTTGTAGTCTAGGTTGATTTAAACTCAGAGGTATTAAAATCCCTAGGAAGCCAAGCCCCTCATTTCTCACATACCTTATGAGAACACTCAGAGCACCAAGAGGAGTGACCAAAGTGGCAGGTGCAAAAGTGTAAGCTGCGAAATTTGCAGCCTCACCTGCTCCCACTGAAAAGCAAGCAACAGTATTAATATAAAAGATAGGCTTATTCATCTGAAGAGAAAAACAAATGAAAAATGTAAAGCAATGGATTTATCAAAAAAAAAAAAAGTACCACCTGATTTAGTTAGTGGAAAGGAATCATTTGTTTTATGGAGGGTAGTGTGTGCTTAGATTTAAGGAGTGTAGATAAACTGTAATTACCTGGCGATACAAATTCAACTAATGTAAAAAGGGGAGTTAGATGAACCCCACCTGCAGGGGGAAAGCTTCACGAGTGGGGAAGCAGGGCTGAAAGTGTCTCTCTTTGTATCTTCCTCTCTATCTCCCCCTTCCCTCTCATTTTTTGGCTGTCACTATCCAATAAATAAAGAGAATTAAAAAAAAAAGAAAATTAGAAGAGGAAAAAAAAGTGGAGACAGATGAACATCCATTCTAAATTACTTTCCATGAGAATACTTTACTCCTTTTGGTACCAGAAACACATGTGGTTACTCTGATAAAATCTAATACAGATAGCTTTGGAGTAAGGAGAAAATTCATGAGTTCAGAGAGAGACAAAAATCTGCCACAGGGTGTCGGGCGGTAGCGCAGCTGGTGGTGCAAAGCGCCAAGGGCTGGCATAAGAATCCCGGTTCGAGCCCCCAGCTCCCCACCTGAAGGAGAGTCACTTCACAAGTGGTGAAGCAGGTCTACAGGTGTCTATCTTTCTCTCCCCCTCTCTGTCTTCCCCTCCTCTCTCCATTTCTCTCTGTCCTATCCAACAATGATGACATCAATAACAACAACAATAATAACTACAACAATAAAACAACAAGGGCAACAAAAAGGGAAAATGTATAAATAAATTTTTTAAAAAATCTGCCACAGTACTGCCTTCTATTTGGACAGAGCATGTAGAAAGTGCTTTCCCATCTTGGCCTAAATCCTCAGAGCAAGTCAGAAGGAAGGAGAGTGCTGACACCCTGTGATTCTCTCTCCAATGTGTGCCATGCTAAGCAGCTAGAGAGACCTCTAAGATGTCCATGTTTGAATTCTAGACAAGAAAATGTACATTTCTTAGAAAATTCAATCATAGATTGCAATCAGAGACTTGGAAAACTGAGAGAAAAGCATTTTCTTCAGTTTTTTGGGGGTGTAAATACAAGAAAAGAGGAAAGGTTTGATTTGAAAGGTTCAGATTTTAACTTTTTCTCTCACATTCTTATGTTGTATTGTGGGGGCTGAAGGAGGGAAGAGTAAAAACTGATTCTAATTATACTGGGTTTATTATGTATGACAATGTATTGTATCTGCACCAACATTTCTAAACCTAAATTCCACTCTTACCCCAAAAGATACCTTTGGACAATTTCATGTTTCATTATTTTGTAAACAGACACTATTCTCAGCGTTAAGGACTTACTTGACAGTAGTCCTGCCCACCAGAGCCATTCTTTGAGGTAAGAATGTCCACCTTGTCCTAGGGAAATAAGGAAAAAAAAATCAAAATGAAGTTTGAAATGGTAGGAAGAAAGCTTGAAGAAATGATTTCTAGGAAAGGCACCAGACTGTGACTAGAAAAAACAAGGCAGAAGATCAAGTCAGTACATCTAGTCTTTGATTTATTTGGTCATTTCCAAAGATCTAATGCTTTATATTATGCCACTATTTATTTGCTAAAGAGCTTTTTTCGGGGCTGGGTGGTGGCACACCTGGTTAAGCACATGTTACAATGCACAAAGAACCGGGTTCAAGTCCCTGGTCCCCACATGTGGGGAAAGCTTTGCAAGTGGTGAAGCAGTGCTATGGGTGTCTCTCTGCTTCTTTCCCTCTCTACCTCCCCCTTCCTCTAAATTTCTGGCTGTTTCTATCAAATAAATAAAGATAATGAAAAAGAGTTGTTTTCTCATTTGTACAGAAATTTAATCATCAGGTTTACCATATTTATGCCACTCTAAGGTATAGAATTAAGAATTATAAGCATTTATACTGTGTGTCAGCTACAGTTCAATTTGAAAACAGAGAACCATAAAAAGTAACATCTGGATAGGTGGTTCATCTGATAGCAGACTTAATTGCATGCAGAAGGCCCCAGCTGTAACCCTTGAGACTGCATATGTTGAGTGGACCAGTGTTTTGATATGTCTCTCTCATGAAATAAATAAGTAATCGCATAAATAAATAAATAAATCTTTAAAAAAGAAACATCAAAGTGGGAGTCAGGTGGTAGAGCAGCAGATTAAGCGCATGTGGTGCAAAGCACAAGGATGGCATAATGATCCTGGTTCGAGCCCCCAGCTCCCCACCTGCAGAGGAGTCGCTTCACAGGTCTATAGGTATCTATCTTTCTCTCCCTCTCTCTATCTTCCCCTCCTCTTTCTATTTATCTCTGTTCTATTTAACAATGACGACCTCAGTTACAACAATAATAACTACAACAATAATAAAAAACAAGGGCATTTTTTAAAAAAGAAAACAAACAGCAAAGTGTAAATTGCATTGGTACCTAGTGAAGATCTTAAAAGGAAGATGGTTGACACAGAGTCAGAGAACAGTGAGTACTAGCCAGCTGGACTCCAACTTAATCTCTGTCTTAATATCATCAATTTTTCTGTTTATACTAATAAAAAGGACCAAAGGCTTTCCTGAGGTATTAAAGACTTGTTCCTCCTCCTACTGCAATTACGGTCTGAGGTCATTGTCATGCTTAGTAGAGAATTATGGGATTTTCTCACCAATTTAATTTGGGTTGATTCTGTTACAAACTAGACAGGTTCTTTTAGCTGTGAAGACTCTCTTGCAAGGGAGTTAACTATGTTTATCTGGGATTTTCTCATTACAAAATTTCCAAATGACCAAATTGGAATCATTATAATATGATTTCATAATCTGACATGGCGTGTCTTTAGATACTGATGTCATGATATTTGCTTGTGTATATATTGGCCCATGGGTATGAACAATAATAACAAAAAATTAATTTCAATTTAGCTCTACTGTGTGGCATTAATTGCATTGAATAATATGTAGGGGAAGACCTAGATTCTTCTTCTCTAATTTTTGTAAATTATCTCAGTACTTTTGGTAAACTATTTCATTCTTCTTCTGATGGACTAAAATAATACTTAAAAGTCAGGGGTGGGTGGTGGTGCATCTGGTTGAGGGCACATGTTACAATGCTCAAGGACCCCAGTTCAAGCCCCTGGTTCCCCCCCTGCAGGGGGAAAGCTTTGCTAGTGGTGAAGCAGGGCTGCAGGTGTCTCTGTCTCTATCTCCCCCTACCCTCTTGATTTCTGGCTGTCTCTATCCCATAAATAAAGATAATAAATTTATATAAAAAATCAACCACTGGGCTGGGGAGACAGCATAATAGTTATGCAAAAGACATTCATGCCTGAGGTCCCCAATTCAATCCCTAGACCACCATAAGCCAGAGCTGAGCAGCACTCTGGTCTTTGTCTGTACCTTTCTCTCAATTAAAAATAAAATAAGCAGAATATATATATATATATATATATATATATATATCTTTTAAAAATCAAGAAAAAGTAAAGAAAAAATCATATTCTGTATCTGATGAGGTATGTCAGTGTTATAGCACCAGTCTTGCATATGTGAAATCCAAGGTTTGATCTCTGATACTTCACAGAAACAAAGTGGAGAAAAAATTATAAATAGCAGAAAAGTGGTTTAGTCTCTCTTGCTAGTTAAAAAAAAATCTTGTTAAATCATTATATGTACTTTAAAATTTTTCAGTTATCTTTTATCATTTCTGAATGCCTGTACCAAGCTGCTTAAATGACTGTAGCATTATAATATGTTTATTTTCTGATAGTGTGAGTCTCCTGTCAATAGTACTCTTTCATAAACTTGTTTGTACAACTCACAGGTGTTTATTTTTCCATATGAACTTTGGAATATTATTAAACTGTTTTATATTATCCTTGATAAGAATTAATAGAAATGTTATGGTTAATAAAGGTAAATTAAGCAAAGACACTTAGCATGTGAAATGTTACTATAAATAACCTAATTCTACTGCTTTCCATTTGTTAACCAATGCTACGTTAGAGAAGGTTCTTACTTTTATGCACCTATTATCAACAAACAAGTAGACCCACTAGCAATAAGTAACTAAACAGGAATCATATAATAAGGGAGACTGTTAATGCAGGGATTGAAAATGACATGGTGGCAGTAAGGCAGACCTCCATGATGGGGAACATCAAGGATGGTCTTTCTGAGGTGATATTTGAACTGAAGTACGAAGGGTGAGTCAGCCAAATGAAGGGCAGGAAGAAGAGAGCTTTAGGAAAAGAGAAAATAATTTGAGATGGGAAGAACCCTGTATTTCTGGAAACAGAAATAGGTGACTGGGAGGGTAGGAGACCATGAGCTAGAGAGGTGGCAGGGGCCATTTTATGCAGAAGGTCAAAGGCTGTGAGACAAGCTTGGATTTTATTCTGCCTGCAAAGACAAGCCACTGGCATGTTTTACACACAGAATAGCATGATCTGGCATTAAATACTGAAAATATACTCTAAGGCTATGAGAGAAGAACTTATACTGTACACTAATGTTCTAGAAGCAAGAGGCTTTAGTTTCCATCTAATGTACACATAGCTAACTCATCCCTGGAAACTGCTGGTAAGACTATTGTTAGAATGAGACAGAAAGGCTAAGATCAACAGAGAAGTAAAACATTGCCACTGTAGTATTAAAATCTTAGAAGAGGATTGTTTCTGCAGTTACAAACTTGGAATTCCATAGTTACGTCAGTTTCTTACCAGCTCTAGTGATGCCCTTGTTGGCCAATTGCAAGAGGCCCTTCTTTTTCAATATGAAGCTGGAGCCAATAAAAATACTGGAACTTACTGCCAGAACCAAGCCCACATAAAGACTATATTTGTTTTCTACATTCTCAGAAATGTTTGAGCTGGGTATGCTGGCATTCAGATCTCTGTAGAGGACAGAAGTCAGTAGCTGTGACACATTTGTGATCTCACACCAAGCATGGGAGATGTTTGAACAGACCAGAGACAGCACATAACCTGGGAAAAAAGTAAAGAAGGAAACATCAGTGTTGATTTCTTTTCTGTAAAAAAACAGAAAGCTGAGTAGACAAAACTGATATGGAGTGTTTATGGCATGAAGAATGTTCCCAAGCAGGTAATGCACAGGCCTATGCTCACATTCAACTTGGTCCACATGCACTCTTAGAAGTATTTCAAGAACTATTTAGTTAGCCTTTCAAAATGAGAGATTTCATAGGAGTCTGAATTCCTCTTATAAATTGAAAATCTTGCCTTAACAATGTGTCCTAGAACCCTACCTCCCCAGAGCCCTAACCGACTAGGGAAAGATAAAAAATGGGGGGGGTGGTGGTGGTGGTATGGATCAATCTGCCTACTCCCATAACGAGCAGAGAAGCAATTACAGAAACCAGACCTTATACCTTTTGTACCCTATTAAAGACCTTTGGTCTGTACTCCCAGAGGGAGAATAGGAAAAGAATAAAGAAACTTCCAAGGGAGGAGATGTGACACAGAACTCAAGTAGTGGGAACTATACGGAATAGTACCCCTCTTATCCTGAATTATTAATCTTGTTAATCATTATTAAATCACTAATTCAAAAAAGAGATGAGAACAAAAAATAAATCAATTGGAAAATTGGAATACTTGGTTCTTTGTTCCAGCAAAGCAGGAACCTGGTGGAGCCACCAAGCTGTTTGGACCTGGCTTGTACTCAGTAGTTCCTCACATGTCCTCATATCCACTTCACTCCTTCACATTATCAGTACGTCTTTTCAAAATCTGTGCTTGTGATGCAAACCTATCAATTGCCACATTACAGGATACTATTACAGGATACTTAGCTAACTTACGGGGTGGGGGGGGGCGGTGAGTTATGCAAGTCAAGAACTGAATCTAGGACTTCCAAGGCTCAGGCATGAAAGCTTTTTGCACAGCCATTATGCTGTCTTTTTGGTGCCACCCCCCTTTCTCTACCTGCCCCTTTCTTCTCAATTCCTCTGTCCAAAAGTAAATAAAATATATCTTGAAAGACATATTTTCCCACTGTGAAATATACTAACAATAAGCAGGAAGAAAACAAAGTGTGATTTCAGAACCCAGTGAAAAACTCAGTTTTAGATCTCAAAAATCTTACAGAAACACAACACAACAAAAACAAAACAACAAAAGACAGGTTGACTAAATGGCATCTTAGCAATAAAACTTGATTACATCTCTGTCTCCCTGGTACAATGTACATTGTAAAGTCATGGGGATTTTAACATATACAAAGTTAAAAACAACCACAAAGTTCAGCTGCTGAGGTACAGTAATTGTATTCCAACTTTTCATGATTATTATGTCATTTAGCTCTGTAACTTGAAAAAATACAAAATATATTCGAAGGCTGGGGAGATAGCATAATGGTTATGGAAAAAGTCTTTCATGCCTGAAGCACCAAAGGTCCCAGGTTTAATCCCCAGCCAGCAGTAGTACCATAAACCAGAGCTGACCAGTGCTCTGGAAACAAACAAAATAAAAACACAACCAAATTAATTCTGAGGTAAAATTTCTAAATACTTCCAAGGAGAGCAGCCTGGGAGATAGTACAGAGGATAAGATTCTCAAGCATGAGGTTCTGAGTTTGATCCCTGGTATCAAAAGTGTCAGAGTGATGCCCTGTTTTCTTTTCTCTCGAATACGTGAATGAATAAATGAATGAAAATGAATCTTAAAAAATAATGCAGGGAGACTTATATTGCTTCAGTGGTATTCTGCAACAGTTATAGTCAATCTGCTGTAGTAAGAAATGCAGGACATGTCATAGTGTTGAAAGAAGTTCTGGTGCTGTGGCACCTCTCCACCCACTGCCTATCTTCTATGTTCCTATCAGGAAAAAATCAGTTCAGAGCAGTGAAGCCCTAAAGATGACAAACAAACAAATAAACATATTACAGGAACAACTGCATATAAAAAGTTCACTAACTTGAATGCATTGACTTGGGAAACTTCAAAGAAGACAGAGGTGCAGTTAAGGTGGCCTAATGGGCTATACTCATTGAAAAGTTGTTCAAGTAAAAGCATGCATGTTTGTGAGGGATAAAAGTGAATATGCTCAGAATAGGAACATACGCAGGAGTTGGGCGGTAGCGCGCGTGGCACGAAGCACAAGGACCAGCACAAGGGTCGCTTCACAAGCGGTGAAGCAGGTCTTCAGGTGTCTATCTTTCTCTCTCCCTCTCTGTCTTCCCCTCCTCTCTCCATTTCTCTCTGTTCCATCTAACAACGACATCAATAACAACAACCAAAAAAAGGCAACAAAAGGGAAAATAAATAAAAAAAATAAAAAGTAAGAATAGGAACATACAATGATCATACAACACTTAGGAGGATGAACCCCACCAGGATCACATACTATAGATCTAAAAGAACAGCTTCCACTGATTGCCAGTTCAAGGCTTAAAATCCCCACTAGCATGATTCTTTGTCTTAGTCCAATCAGAGTCAAAGGAATATGGCAAGGGGCCAGAGAGGTAGCTCTCCAGGTAGGACACCTGCATTGTCCAAGTATCTCCTTTGCCTCATCTTGCATGGAACCTGAAAGAATCATGCTATGTGAAATAAGCCCAAAAAAGAAAGACAAATAATGGATGATTCACTTATAAGAAACAAGGACAGAGAGGGAAAACAAAGTGAAGCTTGGGCTGAGTGTGGTGTATTACAGCAAAGCAAAGAACACTGGAGAAGAAGGGCAAAGAAGAGGACGGAGAGGGTTTTATGGTCCTGGGACATGAGGGTGGAGAAGAACTTAAGTTGGGAGCTAGAATATTTTGTAGACAACTATGGCAGGGAGATGAGAAGTTGTACCCCTATGTTAATAGCTGTATGGTAAACCATTAACCTCATCCCCTCCAATAAAATGACTTAAAAAAAATCCTCCTCCTACCCTATGGTTTGTTAATTAATCCTTTCTTAAATAAAATAAAATAAAATAATAAATAAATAAATAAATAAATAAATAAATAAATAAAATCCTGCTACCACATGGGAGATGCTATGGGGAAAACTCCAGTGTTGTAATGTGTCTCTCTATGTGAATTAAAAAAGTGTCCTGGGAGTCGGGCTGTAGCGCAGCGGGTTAAGCGCAGGTGGCGCAAAGCACAAGGACCGACATAAGGATCCCGGTTCGAACCCCGGCTCCCCACCTGCAGGGGAGTCGCTTCACAAGCGGTGAAGCAGGTCTGCAGGTGTCTGTCTTTCTCTCCTCCTCTCTGTCTTCCCCTCCTCTCTCCATTTCTCTCTGTCCTTTCCAACAATGACAACAACAATAATAACTACAACAATAAAACAACAAGGGCAACAAAAGGGAATAAATAAAATAAATATTTTTTTTAAAAATTTGTAAAAAAAAAAGTGTCCCCGAGCAGTGAAATTGTATGTGCATGAACCTAGAAATGGCAACCTAGTAATAAGTGTCATCTTTCCAAACTAATATTAGACCAGTTTTTTTTTTAATTATTTCCCTCTCCCTTTCTCTTTCTCTCTTTTTTTTTTGGGGGGGTGGGGTAGGTATGTAGTATTGTGTATGCATTGATATGTTGCATGTGCTCAACTTCCCTGCTCTGCTCTGGGTTGACTTTTTCATTCAGATAGAGAAAGAGATGGGGAGACACCACCATGGAGCTTCCCCTGTGCCATGGCTACATTTCTTCTATGGTATCATGGCTTGAACCTGGACTGTGCACATAACAAGACAGGAATTCTACTTGGTGAACCATTTCTCTGGCATTTTGTTTCTCTTTGTTTGTTTGTTTGTTTTTCTTATCCCCAGACAGTCCCTCTGATTTTTATTCAGGGAAACGGGTGCACAGTTGCAAAATATTTTGACAATAGTAATAGTTTTACTTACGTTAATTCTAGGCAAAAGCATCTGACTTGACTTTCTAATGAATTCCATGGCTGCACCAGTGCCGTTTACTACACAGTCAACACAACCATTTGAAAACTTTATCTCTGAAAAGGATGTGTGGGCTGATCTCATTCCAGTGGAACAAGATTCTTTATAAGCTGTTGACATAGCAAAATGTTTGGTACATTTCAAGGAGTGTGGGGGCAGTGGGCAATGGGGAGAGAGCTTGTTATTATCTCTGTCATATTTTGTTAAGTTCTCACTGTAAGTAGTAGACTTGACAATTACATGTTTTATGGCAGGAAAAGGAATAAAAGTCATATCTAGTTACTGAACTTAGATCTTAAGTTGTATTATGTGTTGGCAGCATACAGAGGAGAGAGCAGACAACAAATGTGACAGAGGAGGGGCTGGAGGTAAGGGAGTGAATGGAGGCTAGGTGGGTATGTAGGGGAGAGAGGGACACTTGGTGAGGTGGGATGAGCAGACATTGATTCTGAAATGTTACAGAGAAGTCAGAGATATCTTAAAATCAGAGTTGACGACTTTAGACTGAAGTCACCAAGGTAATTTGTAATTTCCTAGGAAGTCTAATCCAGAAGTTATGATGTTATTAATACCGAGAAAGTAAATCTCTTTCTCTCTCCCTTCCTTCCTTCCTTCCTTCCTTCCTTCCTTCCTTCCTTCCTTCCTTCCTTCCTTCCTTCCTTCCTCCATTTCTTCCTTTTTTTGTCATCTAGGAATAAACTCAGGTTCTTTTGCATGCAGAACACTGCTTAGTGATGCTTCAGAAGTGGTGAAGCAGGTCTCCAGGTGTTTTATCTTTCTCTCTCTCGCTGTTCTCTCTATTTCTCTCTTTACTGGCCACTAAAATGGCTCATTTCTCTCTCTATTTCTCATTTTACTGGCCAGGAAAATGGCTGCCAGAAGCAGTGGATTAGTAGTGCCCCACAGAGCCCCATTGATAACCCTGGATGCAAAACAAACAGAACAAAACAAAACAAACCCCAACATCCTCCAGGGCCCATTTTCTTCCTTTCTTAAGAGAAACATAAAGGAAATGGGAGAGAGAGATATATGCGATATTGTTTATTGGAAGTCTACTGGTGCTGACCATGGTGCTTATATCTGGTGCCAGGGCTCAAACACAGGGCCCAGTGCATGCACTCTACTAAGACAGTTATTTTCTGCTCACTTTTCTTCCTTCTTTTTAATCTTAATATATACTGCCAGTGGTCTACTAGAGTGGCTATGTTAGTTTGTAATCATCCTAAAGGGAAACATTTCTCCTTTGGCTTTGTTGTTGTTTATTTTGCTAAATGTGGAGGAACTGAATACGTGTCAATTATTAGGAAAAAGAAAAACCTCTCTGCTAAGTGTAAATGCAAGAACTCAGAGTCAAGAATGTGCTTGAGGAGAAGGGGGAGATCCACTGAGGTGAGAAAAGGGGGAAGCATGACAGCGTGGGATTAAATAGTCTATGGGGAGGAGGGGGTGGCAGTACCATAGCTGATGAGGCGCACGTGACACAAAGCTCAAGGGCCTGCGTAAGGGTTCGGGTTCAAGCCCCTGGCTCCCCATCTGAAAGGGGGTCACTTCACAAGAGGTGAAATGGGTCTGCAGTTGTCTATCTTTCTCTTCCTCTCTCTGTTTCTCCGTCCTCTCTCAATCTCTCTCTGTCCTATCCAACAACAGCAGTAACAAAAACAATAATAACAATAACAACAACGATAAACAAGGGCAGCAAAAGAGAAAAAATACCCTCCATGCTCCGCTTCCCCAGAGACCCACCCTACTACGGAAAGAGAGAGGCAGACTGGGAGTATGGACCGACCAGTCAACGCCCATGTTCAGCAGGGAAGCATTTACAGAAGCCAGACCTTCTACCTTCTGCAACCCACAATGACCCTGGGTCCATGCTCCCAGAGGGATAGAGAATGGGAAGGCTATCAGGGGAGGGGGTGGGATATGAAGATTGGGTGGTGGGAATTGTGTGGAGTTGTACCCCTCCTACCCTATGGTTTTGTTAATTTATCCTTTCTTAAAAAACAAACAAACAAACAAACAAAACCCTCCAGGAGCAGTTGCTTTGTAGTGCAGACACCAAGCCCCAGCAATAATCCTGGAGGCAAAAGTAAAATAAAATAAATAATTTAAAAAAATGTCTTTAGGTAAGTAGGGTGGATCTTGCCATTCCTCTGAGCATAATTCTACATACAGTTTCTGGGGGCCAGCCCCAGCAGGTTATTAGGGTAATCTAAAAGAGGAGGGGCATTGGTGCAGAATGAGGAAGAATGAGAGACAAGTGAGTTGATGCTGAATCAAGCTTAAGCAGACATTTCTGTCATACTCAAGCAGAACTTTATTTTTATAGTCTCATAAGGCTTAGCTCATTAAAACACAAATCACCAAGGCTTTGATTATTAAAACAAAAATCACCAACTATGAGCAGCACAGGTAGGGAACACCTCCTGCTTTGTGGAACATTCATATTCCAGGAGCACTTTTCTCCCTAGAGATCACATCACAGTTTCTATGTTTTTTGTTATTCTTGTATCTGTGTGCTAGGTAGATGTCCTATTGATTAAGATTAATATTCTACCTGTATGTTTATGCCATCCTTTTGTCCCTATGCATCAGAAGCCATGGTTCATAGAAAGCTCAAACTTGTTATGTTTCTAGGGGCCTTAAACAAATTGAACAGCCCATTTTTCATAAAATCTGTTCCATTGTTTGATCAAGGAGTTTTGTTTTGTTCCTTACTGAGAAAGCACCAAAGTGGTGCTGACCTGGCCAGCCTCTCTATAAAGTTCAGCTCTCTAACTTGAATCCATCTTTCTTGTTTGCTCACTATGTGACCTAGGTTCTTGTGTACTATTCCTGTATAAGGAGGTGGGAGCATAGTGGTGGGTGGTAGATTAAAAGGCCCATTGTATCTAGGCAGGTACCATAACTTTCCACTTATTAATTATGCTGTGTAAGGTGGCCCCTCCACTGTGGGAACCACCAATCTTTGCCTATATTTTAGTGGGAATACTAAAGGAAGTGGTGTAGATAAAGGGGAAAACATTTCTTCCTTTTGAAGTCTCCTAAAAATTTCTGCATTATTGGTATTGCTTGTTCCATTATGATCAATCTTACAGAGTGCAGTGCAGGTTTTATCATTACTTTTGTTATTGGTCAGGCTCTGAGCCTGGCCATAGGTAAATATTATTAAGACCACACAGAGCTTAATCTCAAGCCCTATACATAGCAAAAAGCAAGATGGTTTCAATTTGGCTTGGAGAGTCCAGCCCGTGCTGAACTTCCTGTGAAGCTGGTACCGTGTCAAGCAGCTCGAATGGCGGCACCTGCGCCATACGATGACTTCCCTTCTCTATCAGAAAAAGTCCAAACTCTTCACTATTATGGCACAAGCAATTTCACTACCTTGGACTACATTTTCATTCACACAAAGAGATGAGAGAACAAGAGATATCACAGCACTAGAGCTTCATCTGACACCACACCACAGCAGTTCACATATGGTGCCAGAGCTCAACTTTGGGTGCAGCTGTCTCTCCAGCCTGAATGAGAAAGAGAAACGATCTGAAGCAAATCTGGGAAGTCAAGTCTTAGCAGACATAGCCACATAGTAAGTATAAGAATGCTAGATGAAGAAGAAGAAGAAGAAGAAGAAGAAGAAGAAGAAGAAGAAGAAGAAGAAGAAGAAGAAGAGGAAGAGGAAGAGGAAGAAGAATGGGGAGGGGAGGGGAGGGGGAGGGGGAGGGAGAGGGAGAGGGAGAGGGGGAGGGGAGAGGGAGAGGGAGGGGGAGGGGAGGGGGAGAGGGAGGGGAGGGGAGGGGGAGGGGAGGGGGAGAGGGAGAGGGAGAAGGAGAAGAAGAAGAAGGCGCTGCCACCACCGCCTCTGGTCATTCCCAAGTAGTCAAAAGAACTGAAATACTGTTGATTTACAAAAAAAGATCTTTTCACTCTGTGTATTTAGAAGAACTCTGACCTGGTTTAGCAGTAGGGAGAATACTCAAGCAAGGAAGAACAGTCCAGTGGTTTCTAAATTTTCTTTGATTGAGTAGGCCTCTTTCCTAGGGTCTAGACAGTTAGTACAAAGTGACAAGAGTGGTACTTAGAGTTAATTCCATCTGTCTCCATGGTTTTGAAAGGAAAAAATTTAGGAGCCGTATATAATGTCTGCCAATGATGGGTGTTGTTCTTACATTCTATTTTCATGATGTCATTTTTATATTAAATTATTTTGTCTGTTAAACTCTAAGATCTGTAGAATATTTTTAAAGAATATGGTATTCTTTAAAAATCTGTGCTGAAATCATCTGGTGAGATAATCTTGGATTAGAAGGTCTTTTGAAACATCTATAGTTTCCAAAGATAAACACAGAGTATAGTGTCAATCTTTTCTTCCTTGAAGTCTAATTGGAATGCCCTGTTCTCATATCTCATGATGAAATCCATATCTTTTTATTTTATTTTAATCCTCTCTTAGGCTTCATTGCTTGGGGTTGAATTTTTCAGAAAGAGACAGAAGGAAAAAGGGAAAGAAATCATAGCACTGAAGCTTCTTTCAGTGTGGAAGTTTTCTGTACATGTGGCAAAGCAGCACACTATTCAACTGTGCTAATTTTGCAAGCCCCTGAATCCTTGTCATTTTATGTTGCTTTATCTAGAGAGGAAACGGCATGAGAGCAGGGAGCTATACCTCCATCCTAGCACCTGGACCAGTGCTTGGCACATGGGATTCACACTGTTGAATGAATAAGTGAAAAATTGAGCCTTTACTCCATATCAAATCCTGAACTATCCTTGTTCTCAGCCCAGGCTTTTGCTATAACCTATTCCTGCACCTATGCCTTATAACTATAAACTGTACGGATTTTTCCCAAGTCATGCAACTCAAGGGGACTAAATCATAGCTGAGAAGTGTGATGCCAAAGCCTAGTCTCTCTCCACTGTTGATGATAACTGGATTCTGATTTAAGTCAAGTTTTTCTCACCATCTGTCACAAACCATACAACTACTCAAGTATTGAGCAGTGAGCTTTAATATTTCTTGTTGGATGTAAGTGTATAAGCAAGCAGGTAAAACCCTGTAGAGCTTCAAACAAGCGGGTGTAACTCACACACCTTACAGATCACTGGGCAAATACGGGTGGATTGGTTAATAACAGTCTGATTTACTGGGTGAGGTATTCTTTGGACCAAGGTCAGACAATCTGGTTATCTAGGAAATAATATTAGATCTAACTGCCGTGATAACTACCTCCAAAATGACTTTCAAACTTTGAACTTCAGGTGTTTTCTTCTCACTGGCTTAGTTTTGACTAGCTTTATTTATCGTTATCATTATGTTCATAACTATCATCATCACCATTCTCTCTCCCTATCAAACCATCAAAGAATTAAAAGCTGGGAGAGCTAAAAGAATTCGTCACAAACTTTGCTAAAGTAGTCTTCTCGCTACGCCCCTTCACTACCCTCCCTTTTTTTGTCCATTCCAAGTGAACTAGAAGGTGGTTTCCCCCTTGACAAAGTGAAAAACACTCATTCCAGCAGCTACACACCCTTCCGTCCTCCGCCCCCCACTTCCTCCCTCACAGGCACTTTCAGTAAGGTGACTGCAGAAAGCCCTCGCGCGGGTGCGGTGAACACCCAGCCAGGAGGAAGGGGCCACGCCCAGCGATTTTACCAGCTCTGGAGGAGGTGGAAACCCCAGCCCAACCAGCAGTGACAAACCTACAAATGACTGTGCCGAAGTTCCCTACCCCTCTCGAGCCATTTGAAGCAGCCAAGAAGTGACTACACAAAGAGTCAGACCTAAGTAGTGCAAAGGTGGCAAGGGGCGTTTTCATCTCAAGGCAGAGGCTGTGGGAGCCCCACCCCCCACCCCCGGCAGGTCTGTGCCCTCTCACACACGCACCACCACCACACGCCTACCACCCCCTTCCCCGGAATTGGCGGAGCCTGGCTGCATCGGTACGACCCTTCGCCAGCCAGCAAAGGGCTCAACACTGGACTCCAGTCTCTGGCCTGGCACTCCTTTCGCCCACGGGACGATGCCGAATGGGGACTCTGAATGTGAGTCTGAGTCAGAGGACACGTTTTTATCTGATGAGACTTAGGATACTTCCCTGAGCACCCAGACCTTTCCGTCAGCACTCTGTCATTTCAACAGGTCTGCCGTCCGGACAAGAACGGGAGTCTTGTATGTATTGATGGACTCGGTCTTTCCCAGAGACTGGCATATAAAAGCCGCCAATAAATACTGGCTGCGAGAATAAATGCAAGAACGAATGCCTTAGGAGCCGGTGTGTCCGGTTCTCATCCCCAGCAGTATCGCCCACCCGATCTCACCTATACCCAGGGGCTAGGCCCCCTGGTCCAGGGTAAACACTCACCTTCTCGGCAGGGCTCTCCGGGTGGCAGCCTCACCTGCCCCCCCATGACCCCCAGATGGGGCTTCCAGGGCGCTGGTGTTCGCTGCTCGCCCACCTGGGCTTCTCCTCTTCCCCATGAATCCACTCCGGGAGGAGCTAACTGCTGGAGCACCGACTCTAGTGCGCTGACTCCGCCCCCAGGCAGCCTCAGCCAATGGGCTTTACTGGGCGGGGCCTCCTCAAGAGCTGCATCTCAGAGGTCCAAAGGTCCAAGCAGAATTTTTTGAGCCCATGACCACTGCGACTCTTACACCTGTGTGATTGACTTGAGAGTCCACTTGCTTTTCCGGGTGGTTCCTGGAGCGGCGCTGTGGAGTAACACAGACACTACATGGCCTAAGACCCTCTTTTTTGAGGGTGAAGACTGGGCTGAATTCATCCAGAATTGAAATGTCTCCTGTCACAAGAGTCCGAGTCACCTGCTCCAGATACTAGCTCTCTGTAGGAAAGCTACTGACTACAAGGGTTCTGAGCTGATTACCATGCTAAATAAAGTTTGTTCTGTGGGCTTTAGAACAAACTTTTTCCTTCTGTACTTCTCCCAACCATCATCTCCCTTTTTCTGAGCTAGAGTTATGTGCAACACACCCTAGAGGGATGACAATACTGCAGCAACTTATTCCTAAAAAATAATAATAATGATAATAACAATAGTAACAATAATAGACAAGACTTGTATTCTTGCTTTACCATGATATCTAGAAACGTAGCCCTGTCTAGATAAGTAGATGTATTAGTTCATTATATATTAAAGCATAATCAATGTGAGCGCAGTTTGCAGAGGAAGAATCAGTTAGAGTGAGGTTAAATAACCAACTAGTCAATGGAAGGAGTAGGAGCAGAGCATCAAGCAATGTAAAATGTGTAGATTTCTGCTAAACCTCGTCATAGAAATGGGATGGATGCCTTTGTGTTATGGCACTTCAGCACTAGAGAAAATAGTCTCTATGAACAGTGCTATTAGCTTTGTTACCTAAGCTTCTCATAGCAAGGACTTCAGTCTTGCTTTTCTAGTTCCCAGGCTGATGAGAAAAGTTAAGAACAGTCAACAAACTAAAGCGAACACTTTCACATGTGAAGGGCTTGGTGGGGATGGAATAGATTTGCTAGAGGAATTGGTGAAAGTTGAAAGGGAGGGAGGTTTATGTCAAATTTTGATAACAAACTTTAAAACTTAGATTTCTAGTTAAGATGGAAGAGATAATGTAGTGGTTATACAAAAAGCTTTCATGCCTGAGACTCTAAAGTTCCAAGTTCAATCTCCTCATCACCATAAGCAAGAGCTATGTAGTAAAAACAAACAAATAACAACAACGAAAAAACAAACCCTGATTTCTATTTAAGCATCTTGTTTGGAGCATCATAACTGAGACTTGCCTTTGTCAAAGACTGATGGTGGCAGTGATCTAAAATATTATTTATACAACAGACACATATAACATTTATACAGGCTGGCTCTATTCTAAACACATTGTATTTGTCTTTCAAGTCATCATAAACACTTTTTGAGTTATTATTATTAATCCCCATTTTAGAGATGAGGAAGAGGAGTCACTCATAAATTAAGTAACTAACTTGCTTATGAACACACGATTTGTAAAGGCAGAGGTGGGATACTAAGACTTCTGGTTTCAGAATCTGGCCTTTTAATCCATTTGCTAGTTAGATATCCTTTTAATAGTTAAAAACACATTTGAGATTTTTAAAAATAAAAATTGAATTCAAGTTTATTTTTATTTTTTATTTATTTATTTTTTCCTCCAGGGTTATTGCTGGGCTCGGTGCCTGCACCATGAATCCACCGCTCCTGGAGGCCTTTTTTCCCCCTTTTTGTTGCCCTAATTGTTGCAGCCTCGTTGCGGTTATTATTGCCATTGTTGACGTTGCTTTGTTGTTGGATAGGACAGAGAGAAATGGAGAGAAGAGGGGAAGACAGAGAGAGAGGGGGAGAGAAAGACACCTGCAGACCTGCTTCACCGCCCTTGAAGCGACTCCCCTGCAGGTGGGGAGCCGGGGGCTCGAACCGGGATCCTTACTCCGGTCCCTGCACTTTGTGCCACGTGCGCTTAACCCACTGCGCCACCGCCCGACTCCCTCCAGTTTATTTTTAAGGTATATTTTAGGTAGAGGCACTTTGTTGTGACTCATGTTTTTCAGTTCTTTAAATAAAAAGGGAAACATGCATAAAAATATAAACCTATTTATGTTCACTATTTTCCCAGTTTAAGTGATGTCCAGCAGCACTGTATAATGTAATTTTGTTCAGAGCCCATTTCTAAATGATTTTGGACATTATGCAGTTACACTGCCAGAGACTGTTGTGCATGATATTAACTTTGGGGAATTTTATACCCAAAAAAAAAGGATGTGATATGTAACAACAACAACAAAAATTAGAACATCTCCAACTGGTCCAATCTATGACTGTGGCAAAAATTCTCTTTTGAGTTAGTGTAGAATATTTCAACTCTGGTCTCATTGATCCTTATGCTATGTCATTTGACTGGGCAGTGCTGGTCAGAACAAGGAATAAGGCCACTGGTTTTTCCAGCAGCAGCAAAACAGGTGTACAGAGGGAATTACAACTAACTTTCTCTAAGCTTTTGGTTAATGTTAGTGAAGGTAATCATCCCATTGACACAGCATTCTCTCATCTACCAACGATCATTAGGGGAAGAGAAGAATCCCTGGTCAGCAGAGGCAGACTGGTAGTTCATTGGGAGAAACCTGGTTTATGAAGCCTGAGGTCTGAGCCCCATTTTCTCCAGTATGATGTGATTTGAGCCTGGATCCAGGGGTTAGTGTGGAGGGTTTTGGCGTTCATATATATATATATATATATATATATATATATATATATATATAGTTGTCTTTTGTGCATTTTAATGAACAAATTCATGAATTTCATGTTGGAATTTATCATTTTCTATAGTCTATTATTTTGATAATAATTTAAAGAATCATTTTCCCAGCAAAAGTCCAGATATTATTATGTTAAAGGTGAAATATCTTCCAAAAGTGCTTTGTGCTGAGTAAGATTTACAAACATAGAACACAGTGTTTTATGTGTGTAAGCTTTACTGACACAAATTTTTGTGTTTGTTTTTAATGATGTACTAGATTATAAGATAACAGGGATTCCGCGCTATGCTTACCACTAAAGGTCTTTGGTCATGCCCTCCCCCTATGATAACTGTGATAATTTTTTTTTTTGCCTCCAGTTTCTGAGGCTCAGTGCCAGCACTACAATTCCACTGCTCCCAGTGGCTTTTTTTTTTTTTTAGATAGGAGAAATTGAGAGATGATGGGAGATAGAGAAGATGAGGCGAAGGAGAGACACCTGAAATCCTGCTCCACTGCTCATGAAATGAACTCCGTGCAGATGGGGAGCAGAGGCTCAAAGCTGGGTCCTTGTGCTTGGTGATATGTGAGTTTAACTGGGTGCACCACTGCCTGGCCCTCGCCATAATCATTTTCTCAAAGTCTTAGAAACAGGCTGACTACTTGTTTTTTCTTTGCAAAATTATGCCTTATGATTCTCTATATTCTGAATCTGAGGAAAACTAGCCAGCAGTCTTCTACTCCCTTATTTGCTTCACTCCCTTATTTGCATTACTTGATCCAAATCCAGATCCATTCATGTTGTCCAGAAGGACATAGTATTATCGTTAATTGTAGAGTGATACTCTATGGAGTGTCCATCCTATAACTTCTTTACTCAGTCTTCTGTTGATGGACATTTAGATTGCTTTCACTTTTTGGCTACTATAAATAACATAGCTATGAACATGAGGCCATTGGGTGCAAATGTCTGTTTATATAAGTGTTTTCATGTCTTTGGATAAATGCTCAAGAGTGGTATTGTTGGATCATAAGGTGCTTCCATTTTTATTTAAGGACCCCTCTGTTCTGTTTTCCATAGTGACTGCACAAATTTGTATTCTCAGTAGCAGTGTAAACAGGAATTTACTATTTTTAAAAAATATTTTATTGACTCAAGACAGAGAAATTGAGAGGGCAGGGAAGATAGAAAGTGAGGGAGAAAGAGAGACACCTGCAGCATTACTTTACCACTTCTGAAGCTTCTCCCTCGTAGATGGGGGCCAGAAGCTTAAACCCAGGTCCTTGCACATGGTAACTTGTGCGTTTACCTAGGTGCACCATGGCTCAGCCCTGGAATTTAGTACTCTCCAGTACTTAAGAGATAGTGTGACACTTAATAAATATTTGTTGAATGAATTGCCATACAGGAAGTTGAGCTAAACACTAGGGATATAATAATGAATAGCACACAGTCTCTACTCTCATGTAGTTTATCATTCTTACAGGGAGACAGATGTTAAACAATTAATTAAATGGTGTTAAATTACTATGGTTTGAAATGCTAAGGAGATGTCATTTATCACTCTGGCTGGAGGTCTTGGTACTTTGAAAGAATTATCAGATGTTTAAGAAAGTAAACCCAAGAGTCAGTCAGAATCACATAATTTAGAAATGAAAATCCTTAGGAGTAATATCATGCAAATAAATACCTGTAGTTAGAAGCAGTTTAAATAGGATTTAAAGATTTAGAGCAAGCTGACCAAGCATAACCAGGGAGCCAGACTAAAAGTAGTTTACCAAACAGATAATCCAATGCAGCTAAATTCTTTCTCAGTCAAGGTTACTGCAGGTCCCAGGAAAAGAAGTCCAGCGATGAACTAATTGACTGGGTCAAACTATTCACAATTTGGAAGGGAAATAATAAAATAAAACAAACACTTTTACCCTTTCAATTCTGAAAAATTCTCAGTATATAAGTTTTATGTAGTAAAATACAATTTCTCCTTGACTTTAACTTCAGCAAAGAGATCACTTATGCAGTTTTTTTCTTCCTAAATTTTAGGAGTTTTTTATGTACTTCCTCAGCTTTGGATTAAGTAACTTTTTGTATGCAATGTGTGGCAATCTATAATTGTGTTCCATTTATTCTTCATGAAAACCTAACTAGGAAAGGATTGTATTCCCATTTTACAGATTAGGAAATTGAAGTACAGTGAGCTTATTATTTTCTCAAGATTATAGAATTAAAAATTATTCCAACAATCAGTAATAGTCCGTCCTTAATTATAGCTTTGGAGGGAGAAAGGTGCAGGAAGTGTGAGAGCTAGTGAAGGATGGTGTATTTGTGAGAAAATAATTGAATCATTCCAGACAGTTAACAATTATGTGTATATATGTTTCATTGGGGGGAAAGAGCTGTTTTATAATGAAAAGGTCTATGCAGATTCATAATATTATCCAGGAGTTAACTTGGTGGAAACAGTAATGATTTATTATAACCATTGTTCCAACTATTTAACATAATTCATTAAATTTATGAATGTTTTAAATATGGCTAGAAAGCCCTGATCTTAGGTATATTTTAGAAACATACTTTTTTCTTTTTTTAAATTTTATTAGTGATTTAATAAGGATTAACAAGACTATAAAATAACAGGGGTATAATTCCACACTCTTCCCAACACCAGAGTTCCCTGTCTCATCCCCTCTATTGGAAGTTTCCGTATTTTCTGGGAGCATGGCACAAAATTCCTTATGGGGTACAGAAGGTGGAAGGTCTAACTTCTGTTATATCTTTTCCAGTGAACATGGACGTTGGTAGGTTGACCCATACCACCAGCCTGTAGAAACATATTTTGTAAGTGTGATGAGACTAGGAAAAGAGTTATCTCACTATTCCTGATGTACTTCCTGACCAGAACATATATCTTCATCTATTAAAAATTAATCAGGAAAAGTTATGACAATGCAAAATAAAGTTTGAATCTGCTCTTTGTTTTTAGGAGTTATAATAACAATTTTATCAAGTATTTACTATGTCTTAGGAACTATAATAACTTCCCCACATCACTCAACAAGCTTGTGTGAGAATCCTTTGTCTTTGGAAACTAAAATAGACCTAGGAGACGCACTGTCATGCTCCAAACCACAGAGCAAAGGAGCCTCAGTGGGGATGGCATTCAGATTCCTAAACCTCTGGAAGTCCTGCAGTAGCGCAGTAGGTTAAGCGCACGTGGCACAAAGCGCAAGGACCGGCTTAAGGATCGGGGTTCCAGGATCTTTCTCTCCCTTTCTCTGTCTTCCCCTCCTCTCTCCATTTCTCTGTCCTATCCAACAACGACGATAACAACAACAATAATAACTACAGCAACAATAAAAAAAAAGGCAACAAGAGAAAATAAATAAAATAAAATAAAACAAAAAAACAGTCCAGATTCCTAAATCTAGCCTTTAAACCTAGCTCATCTGGATAGTGCACCTGCTTTGTCGTGCACAACGTCCAGACTCAAGCCCTGCCCTACCGTTTGGGAGAAAGCTTCAGTACTTAGTATCTTTCAGTTTCTGTGTTTCAATCTGAAAAAAAAAAAGACAGCTAGGATGGATGAAGCCCCAGCAATAAAAAAGAAACACATAAATAAACAAACAAAAACTAGCACAGTGTCAAAGAAACCACTTTACTGAAAGTGGATCACATCAGTGTCATAAGTGAAGGAGAGGTAAACTGGACAATGAATCTAAGAATGAATGTGTTTTCTGTTTTTAACAGTGAGTACTACCTGTGAAGTAGTATCTAGCTGAACATATAATAGAGAGTAATATCAAGATGAGTATGTTAACGAAGTCTACAGAGAATCTGAATTATCACCTGAATAGTATATCTTAATCGGTCTAAGTAGACTTAAATCTGAATTATAGATCTAAATTCTTATCCAAGAAACATAAAATGGGCCAACAAAATAAAAAAGAAAGACACCTGTAGACCTGCTTCACCACTTGTGAAGCAACTCCCCTGCAGGTGGGGAGATTAGCTTGCTGCGTCACCACCCGACTTCCATTTTGTTAGAAATAAAATATTATTTAAAAAAATTCTAGAACACAAAGCTGGTTTTCACAAAAGTGTTTGGTACTTGACCAAGTTTCCTGGTCAAGTATCTTGGAGAATCTCTTCCTGAGAGCCTCTGGCCCCACAGAGAGCTGAAGTCATTTAACCAAGACAATAAATACTATGGGACAGTCCAATGGCCAGTTAATTAGTGGAACATATTCTGCAAGTACTGTAGGAAGAATGGTACATTTTTGGAGCTGATAAACTGAAATGAAGACAGGTATACTCGTGGTGACAACACTTACTTCATGCCATTCTTATCTTCACCCATAAGCAAAGCAAATATTTTATAAGTATGTAGATCAGCATTTAAAAAGCAACCCGCATATCTTGATGGTTTCTGAAAAACTACAGTAAAATTTTTTTCCAGACAATTCAACTTAATTTAATTTTAATCTTTGACCAGATTTATTTCAAAGATGCATTTCTCACAAACTAAATGAATGAATAACTAAACAAATGCATGCCCTGTGTTTATATGTCAGTGATTCCTAATATTTAAAAATATTTCACAATTTTAATCCTATTTTTTGAAAACCTAGAAAATTATTTCAGCATTATAACTAAGTTAAATTGATATTTCCTAAAATTCTTGAAGTAATATTACTTTTGGTTGACTTCACTTTCAAAGTTGTTAGCAGGTGTAGTTTTGAGACACCTCCCTTTTATCTCTGGCTCTCATACATATTTATATGCTCAGGCTCACGTGAAGGATAATGGCGATTTGGATGCTATTATTTTCATCTGTATATAAATCCGCAAATCCAGTACTGACTTGTGAAAATCCTCCTTTGTGAATGCCACAGAATCTTTTCTTTCCTTGGGATGATTAAGAAAACTAACCATTTGTAACCTGTTTACAGAAAGGGAAAAAATAAGCATCTTTATTACTTTAAAAAATTGGAACTGGAATTTTGACAATGTCAGAATTTACAATCGATCTTCATTTATTTTGGATATACCACTGACTTTCATTTCTTGAACACTCAGATACATTCAGTATCCAAAGGTAAGAACCCAGTAGTTATTATGTATGTTTATACCTCTGTTTTTACCATGTTATATGATCAGCATAAAAAAATGACTTTAGTTTTCCATATTAAATACTTTTTAGTTATGTTCTGAAAATGTAAACTCTGACCCACTAAGAACTTCTTAGGTGTTAGGAATTTCACAGCATCATTATGAAAACTCATATTCTCCTTTTGGAAATGGGGGGAAAAAAGCCTAAACAGATTAAGTGACTCACTACTTTTATGTGATGGGGCTGGAATATAAATTTCTTTGCTACATTTAATTTCCCCAGGACAAGAGCACATGTTTGAATTTGATATATAAAAGTTGCTATTAATTACTGTTCTCTTTTCCTTTTAAATTTGAAAAGCACTGCCTATTTTTCACTTCATTTATCAAAGTACTGCTCTGTTCTGGTTTATCCTGATGCCCCAGATTGAACCTGGGACCTAAGAGTCTTAGGCATGAAGGTCTTTTGCATAACTGCCATGCTGTCTCCTCAGCTAGCTATCTTTTGTTGTTATTGTACCAAGATTATGCTATTTAAAATATTGCAATGCGGGGGTAGGGCGGTAGCGCAGTGGGTTAAGTGCACGTGGTGCCAAGGACCGGCATAAGGATCCCTCTTAGAGCCCTGGCTCCCCACCTGCAGGTGAGTCACTTCACAGGCGTTGAAGCAGGTCTGCAGGTGTCTATCTTTCTCCCCCCTCTCTGTCTTCCCCTCCTCTTTCCATTTCTCTCTGTCCTATCCAACAGTGACAACATCAATAATAACTACAACAAAATAACAAGGGCAACAAAAGGGAATAAAATAATTTTTTTAAAAATAGGGCAAGAATGTAAACATCTAGCTTACAAAGAAATCCAAGTGGCCAAAAGACCCTTGTGTGTTTGTCCAACTTCACTAGTAAGTGCAAGTCAAAAACCATAGTGTAAATAAATTTTTATTCATCAAACTGAGAAGAAACTTTAAATTCTTAGAATATTTTGATTGTGGTGAGGGGAAAAATTTATTTTTATGTAGAACTTGCAGCATGTAAGTACAGTATCCTTGGGCAGAAATATAGTTGGCTCTAATAAACTAGAACTAGTCATTCCATTTCTGGATATATTGAATACTTCAGAACCACTGTTGCATATGTGTCTAAGGAAACATTCAAAGTATTTTTATTGCAGCACTGTTAGCAATAGCAGAAGAGAGAGAGAGAGAGAGAGAGGAATGGGTGTTTCATTATTAGAAAGAAAAAATACAAATAGAAAAAAAGAAACAAAATATGTCACAACCTTAATAAAAATAAAATTAAATAGCTCTGTATATCACCATCGAAAATAGTAGTTATGAATGTTAATGTAAGTAGTTTAAAGTGTGGAAAACCTCTGGAAGGAACACACTTAAATTATAGTTGTGTTTGCTCAGAAAAGATAGGGAAGGGGGAAAACAAGAATGGGTCTAGAAGGTGTTAGTTTATTTTAATTTTATTTTATTTTAATTTTAGGCTTAAGGTTTTATCTTTATAAATCACAAAAAAATGTGGAAGCAAATTTGACAAGACAACTGAATATTTATAAACATTGAATATAAATTGAATGCCCCCTCTTCTCCCTCACATTCAGGCTTACCTTAGAGTAAAGACATCTGACTCCAGGGATTCAGTCACAGACCTCTGGCTTCACATCCCGAGACTTAACCTCTCAACCACAGCAGTCAGCCATGCTGGCGAAGGCTTTCTAGTATTCTTAGCTTCTATCCATAATCATGAAAACCTGCAAGGACCCACTTCCTGCTTCCACTCAGACCTTTCAGATGTATTTATAAACCATAATGTATTTATATTTATAAACATTAAATATAAATTGAATGCCTGGCAATGTCTTACCTGAAAGAGTATCCGTTTGAGCCTCAGCATCACATGAGATTATCATGGATGGCTGTGGGGAAGATCTACAGATGGTGAACCTTGCTGTGATGTCTCCTCTCTTTCTCTCTCTACCTCTTTTTCATCTCTGTCTGTTGACTTCTCTATCAGAAATTTAAAAAATAAAGATTTTAAAAAAGCAGTGGAATCAAACATCTACAGAGGCTCAATGCCACACAAAATTGTCAATTATTGATTGTGTTCAGAAAAATTAGCAGTATTTTTAATATTTCTCCTACTTTTCCTCTCTTATATCAGCTACACACATACATCACATACACACATCTCTGAAGCCTAGAAAGCCTGAGATATGGGTGCCTGCCTGACTGGGTTCTGATGAGACTTTTCTTTGCTTATAGAGGTTACCTTCTTAGCATCCCTTTAAAAAAGCAAAAATAGCAAAAGCATTAATAAGGAAAAAGAGGAGAAATGATGGGGTACGTAGGGATGGTTTGAAAAAGTGGAGTACACAGGAATGGTTTGGTCTTTGTGGCGATATGGCATGGAAAGGGAAGAAAGAAGGCAAGAGGGTGATGGAGAATGGAAAACATCTGAAAGGTCTGAGTGGAAGCAGCAAGTGGGTCCTTGCAGATTTTCATGATTATGGATAGAAGCTAAGATTACTAGAAACCCTTCTCTAGCATGGCTGATGGCTGTGGTTGAGAGGTTAAGTCTCTGGATGTGAAGCTAGAGGCCTGTGATCAAATACCTGGAGTCAGATGTCCCTATTCAAAGGTAAGCCCGGAGGAGAGAGAGGAGAAAGGAGAATTCTTGTCATGGTTACTGGCATTCTCAGAAGGGTACTTTCAGAACTGAAGAAGGTTCCTTTTGAGCACTGTGGACAGAAATCATTCTCTGAGGGAAGCAGGTGACACAGACAAAATATATACACAGTAAGAGGGGTGTAGTATGTGTTGCAAGTAGCTGGAAAATAAACAGATTTGACCTTTTCACCCTGCTCACCCTAACTAGAATGTAGGCCAGAATTTCCCCAAATATGTTGCTGAAACTCTATGTTAGAACAATTTAGAATTTCTTATAGATGTGGGCCAGTCACATTCTTACTCACTGCAAGTTTGAACACTGTTCAAAATGTTTGGTTCTGAAGGCCTATAGAAAGTCACCACTGATTACATTTGTTTTGGTATTTTTTGCATTCTTTAAAAAATTATTTCTGGATGTAGAGTATTTTTTTTTTTTTGCCTCCAGGGTTATTGCTGGAGCTCAGTGCCTGCACTATGAATCCACAGCTCCTGGAGGCCATTTTTCCTTATATTGTTGCCCTTGTTGTCGTCATTATCGTTATTGTTGCCATTGAAGTTGTTGGATAGGACAGAGAAACTGAAAGAGGAGGGGAAAACAGAGAAGGGGAGAGAAAGACAGACACCTGCAGACCTGCCTCACCATTTGTGAAGTGAGTCCCCTGCAGGTGGGGAGCCAGAGGCTCAAGCTGGGATGCTTACACCAGTCCTTGCACTTCGCACCATGAGATGTGGAGTATTTTTTATTGTTACCTGTTTGCTGCATGTATGAGGTTTCTATAGTTTTTCCCTATGTCTTCATTGTCTGGATATCTCAAAATTTGGGCAAGCTAAAAAATTTTTTAAAAATGTATCTTTGGTATATTTTTTATATTTTTCACTAAGAAAGAGAGACTGAAGCATCATTCTGTCATTTTATGCAAGACAGGGATTTCGGCTCAGGCCTCATGCTAACAGGGTAGTGCTACACTACTGAGGCATCTCCTCAGGCCCTGTGTCTAGTAGATATTCTCTCTCTCTCTCTCTCTTTCTCTCTTCTATACTGGGTCTTGGCCAAATATGATTTCACCACTCCAGGCCACTTTTTTATTCAGGGAGAGAGGGATTAAAAAAAAAAACAGAAGAAAAACAACAAGACCAACGCTTCATCTAGTGTTAAGGCACCTGTCATGTGGTGCTAGGGCTTGAACCTGGGCTTCACACACAGTAAGGTTTATGTGCTACCCAGTGAGGTCTTTCTCAGGTCCTAGTATATATTAAATGTAATAAATATGCAAAAAAATCCTGGCAAGTGGTAACTAACAAATTTCCACTTATAAAATAGATAAGTCCTGTACATTTTTTTTTTGAATCCTGCACATTTAATGTGACTATAGTTGATGTTACTGTGCTGCATATTTGAAAGTTTCTGGGAAAGTAGTCCTTGTCACAAGAAAAAAATTATTGTAATCCTTAAAGAATGGTAGCATAAGACTTGATTATATTTGTATATATGTGTTTAAATTCTTCCTACTCATAAGACTTCTTTTTCCTCAGCTATCATGCTAGCCATGAGGAAAAATATCATCAATACACACTGCTCTTTTATAAACCCTCCCAATGTAATTATACCAGACATTGGGAAAGAAATAAGAAGGATGGAAAATGGAGCATGCAGGTAATTCCATGTATCTTTCCATGTATTTTTACTACCAGGCACACTTCTTAAATTTAACTAGATTTAATTTCCATTTAACTTTTAATAAGTAACTATGAACTTCATAATTTATTTTACTTACTAAATTTATTTCCACTTTGGAGGAGCACAATTTGTCTAATAAATGAACAGAGGTATCGCTGTGGAGAACTTGGACGAAGTCCTTAAAGGCCTGTCCTTATGGAACATTTTTAATCGGAAGGGACAACATTGTCATGAATACATGAAGAGGTAGAGAAGCTTACAGTAGGAATGTTCATATTGTTAAAAGTATAATTTGTCTTATAAAAGAATAGAATGTGTATAAATGTGGTTGAATTTCTAGAGGAATAAAATTGCATTACAAGTTAGTTCAAAGAGCTAATGTGTGACCTAAAGCACAGCTGTCACACTTCCTATTTGGTAAACATGAGCATCAAACAACAAAACTGTGGAAGATCTAAAATGTTAAGAAGATTAAGAAAGGTTCTTAATCACTCACACACATGCATTATGTCTGTATCCTATGAATCTACTTTTATATTCTGTCTGATTTTATGCATTGAGTGTAGCTCCCTGAGGTGGCTCACCTGGTAATGTACAAATGCTATTATGCAGGAGGTCCTGGATTCAAGTCCACCAGCCGCCATATAGAAGCACCTGTGGAGGGGAAGCTTCATGAACCCTGGAGCAATGTGGTGGTTTCTCTCCTCTATCTCTCTCTCCACATCTCTCACTATCTCTCACTCTCTATGTAAAAGAAAAAGGAACTATTATGTTAGTTTGAAAGGGAAGGAGAAGAGGTAAGACAATAGGTCCCCAAAATATGAAATGCTTTCTTTGCTAGTGGTTTAAAACATTGACCTAAATTTATCTCTGCCTCCTATTGGACTTCAGCTCTTTTTCTGATGATGATGATGATGATGATGATGATGATGATGATAATGATAGTGCCTCAGTATTTGAAGAATCAGAGAATGAAAATGCCCATTCAAGAGGTTCCTTTAGAAATGATTCACACAAAAGTGGACCATCACAGAGGTGAGCATTGCGGTTTATCCTTCCTAATCTGTTTTGAAATCATTATTTAAATGAAAGAGATGTCATCTCCTCCTTAGTGAATTTGTAAAATACTCTTACTTCTCAGTCACTCCATAGGATCTTTGGTAGTAAATTACTACTTCCATTCCTTAACCTATTCCTCAGTAAGAAGCTGCCACACCTGATGATTATTCTTGTCCACAAGGAATAGTTTTCCTTGGCCTTGCTTATCTGGTTCTTCTTCTTCACAAGTACTGAAACAAACATAAAATATGCTTCTCAGGGAGTTGGGCGGTAGCACAGCGTGTAAAGTGCCCAAGGCACAAAGCACAAGGAGTAGAATAAGGATCCTGGTTTGATCCCCCAGGGCCACACCTGCAGGGGGAGTCGCTTCACAAGCAGTGAAGCAGGTCTGCAGGTGTCTTTCTCTCCTCCTCTCTATCTTCCCCTCCTCTCTCCATTTCTCTCTGTCCTATCCAACAATGATTACAACAATAATAACTACAACAATAAGACAAGGGCAACCAAAGGAAATAAATAAATATTTTAAAAATGTATATGCCTCTCATTCTTTAACATTCATAACTCCATTTGACCCTGCACACAGGGGAGCACAGAATTGGAGTAAATGAAGAGAAAAGTTAAAAATTCTTTGTAGGAATTAGCCTTGGAAACTTCAAACCTATGACTCTGAGGGTATGGACAGAGTCTGGTGTTGGTGTAACTCAGGGACTCCCCTCCTATGGGTTATATTTACCTTTTTGATTTTCTATTTTTTCTCTCCCTTCTCTCTACTATTTCTCTTCCTATTGACCATTTAGTTTCTCCACTCACTGTTTTTATTTTGTCTTTTTCTTTCTCTTCCAACCCTTATTTAAGGTTATAATATTGAGTCCTTGTCTGACAGTTAATGGCATCCAAGTTGGTTTATTCCAAATCAAGAATGTTAATTCCTGATCTGAACACGGATCAGTTAAGTATTTACTTGTTACCTTGGTTCCAGTCTCTGATATTTGACAACTCATACTTCGTGGAGGCTGTGTATTAAAAAAAAAAAATCCTCAACATAATTGTTAGGAAAGAGAAGAAACAGAAAATAATTTGCTCATTAAGATAATTTATTTCCCATGAACATAAACAGATGTTGACTATTATGATTTGTTTCTACTTTTTCTAGGGATCAGTACTTGCCTGGGGTCATTGCACTTTTCAATGTTAACAACAGCAGCAACAAAGACCAGTAAGTACATTGATAATACGAAACCAAAGCTTTGCTCTTAGAGAAAATTAGATAAAAGGTAGAAATATATCTGGATCTGGTACA
Source organism: Erinaceus europaeus (assembly GCF_950295315.1). NCBI lineage: Eukaryota > Metazoa > Chordata > Mammalia > Eulipotyphla > Erinaceidae > Erinaceus > Erinaceus europaeus. Next base: position 147,477,994 of record NC_080164.1, read on the forward strand.
GAGTAGATGATTATTAGTCAAACTAATTCAGTGACAATGACATATGGTATTTTGTTGTTAAGTTATTTTATTCTGAAGGATATATCTAACTGAAAAATGTAGCTGACCATGTTAAAAGGAGCATTTTTGTATTCATTTATCCATTTGACTACATGTAAAATATCCCTATTAGTGTACATGCAATTGCATATTTTTGTGGCTAGATAATAGGACTGGGTCTTGTTTTTAATCACAGTCATAGGGTGAAGGCTGCCCTTATGGATAGGTTCATAACCTTAAACAAGGTGACTCCATAAAAGGCAAAGGAGAGGGAAACTAAGCTGCCAGTCAATGCACTCTTGCAGATGGGGAATGAGTGACTGATTCCTGTACACCATTACAGTCAGACAGCTTGTGGAGATGGGGGTTCTACTAATGGACAAATATCCACATTTCACTTTTAACCTGAGAAACTGGAGAAATGACCATAAGGTGGACTTGCATATCCAGTGGAAGCCCCATAAGACATATCTTACACAGGAATCTATCAATATTATTGCCAGGTCACTCTATGTTCCTTACTTTAATAAACGGTCATGATGGTGCCTCAATAACTTGAGTTCCATGCCAAACTGACGTTAACATATCTAGGTATTCCTTTTCTTTTCCAAAGTACAGTTGCCTAAGTAAGTAACCATATATTTTCTTGGGAGGAAAGACAAATATATTACTGATATTTAAGATATCAGTGATATTTAAGAGTTCTTATGGAATTAGTCTTAGCATCTTCTCTAGTTAGTGGTTCATTTCTGAGAAGTGGCTCAGGGCTAGGAACTGTTCAAGGGGTTGTGACTTTTTATTGTGTTAAACTTTTCTCAACTTCCTGGTCATTCAGTCCTATTTTGCATTTCTATTTTGTTTGCTGAAGTTTCAGTTACTTGTGGCCAATAATGGTCTAGAAGTGTTAAATACACTGAAAAATTTTCAGGGAGGGAGAATGAGATCACGTTTATATAACTTTTATAATAATATATTGTTATAATTGTTATATTACTAGGTGTTATTAATGGCTTATTGTGCCTATTTTGTCAATTAAGTTTTCTTGTCTTTTTTTTTTGTCAATTAAGCTCTATCATAGGTATGTATATATGTGTGGGGGAAAAGCAGTATAAATGTGTTTGGTACAATCTATGGTTTTAAGTATCCTCTGGGATCTTAGAATGTATTTCTCACAGATAAGGGAATGACAATTATACTAAGTTAAGCAATGATTTAACATGTCAACGGGATGTTGATAGAACTAAGAATACAGTATTCTAGTAACCTCTTCCACAGCTCTGTGAGGAAGAGGTTCCCTAGCCACCATGCTCGCATTGCTGCTAGTTATGGAGTATATGGGTAAACACTGCCACGACTCTGTTATTTCTAATCTCTCAGTCCCATTGCTCTTAGGGAATTCATTTCTGTGCCAACATCTTCCACTATCAGCTACAATTTACAGAGAACAGTAGCAGCAAGCTTCCCTGTAATGCTGGTGCCCCTCTCAGGAGCACAGCTTCTTCAACTTCTTGCCCATATTTTGTTATTTGGTTTATACTTACCTCCCATCAGGAAACTGATGATCCTAGTAGTAGTGCAATGCTTATCCATTCATGTCTGAATAAAAATTTTCCCCAATCATCTGCTATGACCTTAGTTCTGTCTGACTCCATAATCCGTTCCTCTGCTGACAGGGAAAATCAAGTGTAAGAGGAGGCTGCTAATCACATAATCTCCACTCAGGAAGAAATTGCATTTAGAAAAAGGTGACTGCAAATTCAGTGAGTGGTTCTAAAGTTTGTTGTCACAAACTTCTTGGTCATTTATAAAATAAATAATTAAATAAATAAATATATAATTTTACCAGATTTTCTCTTTAAAAGAAAACTGATGGTATTATCTTAAAATTCTTAATACTCTTATTAAAAAATAAATGTGAATAATGTCAAGAAGCTTACATATGATATAACTATATTTTGTATACATCAAGACTTTGAAGGTGCGGGAGACAGTATAATGGTTATGTAAGTAGACTCTCATGCCTGAGGCTCTGATGTCCCAGGTTTAATCTCCCACACCACCATTAGCCAAAGCTGAGCAGTGTTCTGGTAAAAGAAAAGACAAAACAAAAACAAACAAACAATAAACAAAAACAAGTAGCTTTTTAAAAAAGACCTTGAAAACACATTTTGGGGAATTATTGCTTCTTAAATCTCCCTCTTTGGATTTGTGCCCTTATCAAAATTCCTTTTCTTTTTTCAAAATTTCGACATGTATTAGCCCAGGAATTTGTCTTCTGTTTTACTATCTGGGATACATACCTTTTTCTCTTCTTTTTCATTTCTTTCCTTTTCTTTTCTTTTCTTTTCTTTCTCTTCTCTCTCTCTTTTAAATATAGAACTCTCTTTTAGGAAACCAGATTTTTGGTTCCTGAGCGTGAAAGTTGAAGGCAAGACTGAGAATTCTTGCTCAATGGAGAGTAACGTAAATAGAATGGGAGTTAGAATAGATTTTGATATGTAACAGATATGTTGTTTCTTCTTTAGAGAACAAAATGAAGAGAAAAAAAAGAAAAAAGAAAAGAAGAGGTAAGTTGGCTTCTAACATGAATGACCCCACGTGTTTTCCTACATATCATATTTTCATATAAATACTAAAAATACATCTTACTTTTCCAGCAAGTCATATGGTAAAAATGAAAACAAAAAGGACCCAGAGAAGAAAAAGAAGAAAAAAAAGGACAAAGAGAAAAAGAAAGAGGAGAAAAACAAAGATAAGAAAGAAGAGTAAGTTTCTTTTTCATTTAAAATTTTTTTAAATATTTATTTGTTCCCTTTGTTGTCCTTGTTGTTTTATTGTTGTAGTTATTGATGTTGTCATTGTTGGATAGGACAGAGAGAAATGGAGA